>NW_027226369.1:0-267500 GCF_022539635.2 Chironomus tepperi | reverse complement strand
TTGGTAATTATCTAAGCATAGTTGGCAAAAGCATGATTTTGCCGCTTTAAAATGGAAGAGCTGGTGATCCTACACAGGCCATTATACACAGGCCGTCGTAGATTTTACCCTCATTTACCTGGTTTCCAACTTTAAGTGCATAGATATCCAGGCATAAGAGGGGTAAAATAAGAAAGCGAAGTTCCTTTTAACATTTTCATATTCAACTTTTTTATTGGGTAATTTCTGGCCGAATTCTACCATATTTTTGAACAATTTCCCAAAATTTTCCAAGCGTTCCCAAAAATATCCGTTTTCTATAAACGGCCGATAAAACAGCAGGAATTTCTATAAAAATCACCGGAAAATGACTGAAAATTTGCAAAAAAAAACTATCCTTCAAATCATCTAGTACAAGACAAAAACCACAACTGTTACATAAGGTCAATGACCTAAGTAAGTAAGTAAGTAAGTAAATAACAGCATCCATAAAGAAATCTCCATAAAAATTACTCAACGCTCTAATTCCCATCCATAATTACACCTAACACTCTGTAAAAAAGTATCCACTACTATTTTTATATTTAAATTATTCACGGACAATCAACAGAAATTTCCTTTCCGCCATCTCATTTCCTACACACCAGAACGCTGTACAACCCAAAAAAAAAGAACAAGAAGACCACCATCACCGCCAAAACATGATGATGATGAGGTAAAATAAGCAGAAGCAAAAAAAAAGAAAATTTTTCTTCCTTTTTTATTTTTCAGTTCCTCAATCACATCAGATGTAGGGATAGGTTAGGTAAGTATTTCAAACATCATCATCATCATCAAGAGTCGGAAGAGTCGAGTGAGTTGGGGGCGGCATAAGAAGAAGTTTAAGAAAAAAAATGGAATCTTTCCGCTATTTACATAAGAGTAAGTGTAAGAAGTTTGCTGATAACACGACAAGAATATGTGTGTCAGGAATCGCTTAAAGCTAAAAAACATTGAACGATTCAGGAGGAAGAAAAGCTCACAATTTTTTTTTATTTTAATTGCTTCTCAACGAAGCGTAGATTTTAATCGCGGAATTTCCTCTCCGTGTTGATAAAATGTTTACAATTCGTGCTTTTATTGCACAAGTGAGTGAAGTTTTTTTTGGGGAAGGGAGTGGATGTAAATGATGTGAGTTTTGGAATGGGGTCGAAGTCTTCTTAGATCTTGTATGATAAAGTCGACTTAAATCGACTTTGACAAATGGAGTTGAGCAGACTTGAATTGACTTTTTCATACAAAATCCGAGTCGACTTGGACCTCTGAGTTTTGGAATTTGATTTCTTTGAAAGACATCTTCTACCTGTTTACTTCCTTTTTAGTATGTAACACTGGGCAACCTGTGTGTTCCAATTTTTGTAAAATACTAAATGACAAATTTTCGATTTTCAGTATGCGCCACTCAGGCTCAACTCTAGGATAAAACATTCATGCAATGCCATATCTTGATGTTAAACAGTATGGAGCAAGTCTGTCTTGGATATACCTTTATCATACAAGGAAGTATGGGCATACTAGAGAAGAGAGTCCTTTAGCTGATAAAGTGCTCACTCTGAAGAGCAATGTAAGCTGAGAACAGTACTTACTAGCATGCTCATCTAGTCTACTGGTAGACAAACTCATGTTCTAGACCTGAAAATCACATAGCGCAGAAATGACTGAAAATCCAGCTTCCAGCTGACTTGACTCTCGCTGAAATCTCGCCTAAGGCCTGATTCCAACGAATTTGACTTTTGGTCAGAGTCACAGAGGACTGTGCCAGATTTTATTGGTTTTCTACGACGAGTGACTTTTGAAAAAATCAAATTAAATCAAATTAAACAAAAATAATTGAATATGGAATTAAATTAGCTGAATAAAGGAGGAAATAATGCAAAAATCTGATGTCTTAACGAATTTTATATATTTGAAAGTCATCAGTAGCTAGTAAAAAGTTAGCATTGTTCAATGTCGCAAGAAACTAGAAAAGACAATAAGCATGTTCAGGAAAATACACATAAAATTGAACACGTTCTTTTATATTGATTGAGTATGCTCTGGAATACTCATAAGCATCATCATTTTCTTCATACCTTCATTTAAATGAGTATGTTCATTGTCTGTTACATAAAATCAATCCATACTGAGTCACAAATCTCTTTATCCCCTCCCTCACCATCCATATCCTAATCATCACTGACGAACATCCCCATTAAACATGATATGAACCTTAAAAAGACACACATTCACAATCAACATCTGTTTACATTTGGAATTAAAAAAAAGAAGTTTTAAGAATGAAAAAAAAAGGAAAAAAATTTGCGGTTTTCAATTTATTTTTCTACTTCCGCAATATGTTCTGGAACGATTGGAAAATTGGAAGTCATCATCATGGAATGACTTCCCGCGCATGCTCATCTCCATTGTTATTTGCCGAAAAACGTGACACTCATTCATAAATTTGTAAAATTATTTCCACATACAGCAACGGGAAAAAAAGTGCATTTGGAAGTGATTCTCTCGCTATAAAGACAGCAATTTTCGAATATTTACGCTCAGTTCCCGTTGTCGATTTGAACGTGTCGAAGGCAAAAGGCATTTTTTTTTTGAGTTTCATGATAAAATAAAGGACTTTTTTTAAGAATCGCGTGCGAAATTTTTTTATTGTCAAAAAGTGAAAAAAATAAAATAATAAAAAAGTGAGAGAAAAAAAATGAAATTTTTAAGGATAAAAAAGGAACAATAAATCATGAAAAGGATGTGAAAAATAGACCAAAAAAAAATAAATTTAAATAAATTTTCAATAATCTACGATATAAAATAAACAAATGGAATTTTGCATGAAAAAGACACGAAATAAAATAATTTCATTGTTATATAAACAGTCATTAAGTAAACAGCACAAAGGAGGAAAGTGAAGGCGCCGTCGATGAAAAATATTTTGATTTAAAAATCCCTAAAAAAAAAAGAATAAGAATTTTTTTTGACAATTTTATTTAATTTTGTGTTTAATATTAAAGTCAGTGCTACAGCATGTATAAGTTTTGGATAATTGGATTAGTATTAGCAATGCTCGAAGGTAAAAAAAAAATTGTTCTATTTCCTCCCCTACACAAAAAATTTATAATTCTCATTGTCATCTTATACATTGTGAGACATACACAGCATGTCCTCACACTACCTCATTATAAAACTCGCGCTACATGCATGTGGAGTAAAGAAATTGAAAGTTTTCTTCGTCGCCTTTTTTCCTCCACCTTGACATGTGATGTATATACGACTATGAACATATCAAACAGCAGGGAATCTGAGGAAATGAACTTTAATCAGATTTTACTTCTTTTTTTTTTTTTTTTTAAAAAAAATTTGAATTTAATTTGCAATTTAAATTTTTTTTTTGTTCTTCTTCCTTATGTTACTTCTTTTTGTGGGGATTTGTTGTGATGTGATGTGGAATTTTACTATTTTGGGTATATCCAAAATTGATACAATGTGTATGGAAAAATAATAGACGACAAAGATGAACTTTGGGTCTTTAGTGAAGTGTAGAATGGACCTAAGACTCTAAATTTGGTCTAGGACTCTACTTGTGATACTTACTTACTGGAACCATGCTCCGACTTGGAGCCTAGGTTATTACAAAAGTGCCTTCCATCTGACTCTGTTCTCCTTGTGGTACCTTCTTGTGATCTTGTGATACATAAAGTGAGAGTGATTTTGACAATTTTTGATGCTATATAAAAGGGATTTTTAGAGTTGAAATATTATCTTTACTAAAAATTTTGTTTAATGTGGTTAGGATTAATTTAGATGAAAATCAGGAACGCTCGAAAATTATTTGTGTTTTCAGAAATTCATTGTTCTTCATTAATTCCTTCCGGCACTATTTATTTAATACAGTTTTGTGAAACTCAGGTGCTAAGTTTTAATATACTCAGTATTCATTACTTTTTTGGTTGGAGCGCACGTGAGTCTATTGTCGTGTGGAAAGAACGTCTAGAGAAACCCCCTGGCTCTATGCTTTCTCGCTATCGGCATCGGGATCGGGATATCTCGGGATTTCCCGACCCCGAAAAATCATGGGAAATCCCAAAAATTTCAATCGTGATCTCGATCCCGAAAATTTATCGGAACCGGGATTTCGAGAAAGCATACCTGGCTCTTTCCCCGTTCTTTTAATCACTTCGAATTTTTTATAAAAATAATCAAGTTTTTATAAACATTTTGAAATTTACAATAAATATACAAGTTCACATAAAAGTCCGAGTATCCATTAAATTAATATCTTACCACCATTCGTGATGGGGTTTTATCAAGGTTTTATATTATTGAACATATATTTCGGCCTTATTAATGTGTATGCATGACAAGGATGAATTTCTAGTGAAGATTCTCAGATAAAATATTCAATTATATGTGTTAGAATAGCTTGATCAGATATTACTCAAAAAAATGACATGAGTGGACAACTTGACATTATGTCTGGTTAATAACGAAGCTTAAGGTCGAAAAATGACGAATATGGAACTATTCCAGACTGAGAAACTTCGCGGTAGTACCGCCAAATACCGATTTATTTCATATAAATATTCCCATATTAGTATACACAATACAGCCTATTTGACTCTAGCCTTAAGCTTGATTTTATTGAATCTGACATTAGGCTAGAGACAGACTGACATGAAGCTGAATTTTCGACAATTTCTACGTTGTTTGCCTTTATATTGCCAAAAATCGAGCACCAGGCCAATTTGACTCTGGTCTAAAGTTGGATTGCATTCAATCTGACCTGAAGCTAGAGACAGGCTCATTTAAGGCCGGATTATCAGCAATTTCTCCGCCTTGTGACTTCCGAGACTTGAAAACCATTAATTGAAGATCAAAAATCCTCAATTTAATTTTTTAATGAAAATCAAGCAGATTGTTAGAATTTTTAAGTAAATTCAGATTTTCTTTAGAAAATTCAAGTCAATTTAATTCAAAATTCGGAAATTCTGACGAATTTTCACTTCTTAAACTATCAATAACCAAATAACTCATATATAACGTGAAGCTATAAATCTGCAAACATCTGAACAGCTGAAGTGTATTCCCTCCATTTTTCCCAATAGACATCACTTAAAACCACCCCAATTTCCACAAAAAATCACTTTCTTTTTGTTTTACAAAGGAAAAATTTCTCATTCATACTTTATAGCACATATGAAATTTAAATGAACTAGCAGAGATTAAATAAACGATGAAAGATTGCGAGGCATTTGAATATGAAGATTTTTTTGATTAGAATACTAGAGAGATTGCTTCATTATCATGGCATGATGAGGATGCGATTTTTTGTTGTTATCTGATAAGATATCCTTTGAGTGGATCAGGTGCCTTCGGAGAATTTAAGAAGCCTTTTCAAAAGGTACTTGCTTTAATTAAAAAGAATAATTAATGAGGGTGAGGCAAAAAGGGAATTTTTGAAAGAGTTGAATTGATAGAAATGTGCAGTAAATGTTTTGAGATGGAATTGACATTAAAGTGAGTGACGGAAAGCATAGGGAGCAGGAATGGAGGAAAATCGAGGTTCAGGTTAACTAGACTCTTGGATTAGACCTGATTTTATTGAATCTAGTCTAAAGCTTGAGTCATGCTGACCAGGAGTCGGAATTGTAGCAATTTCTACATTGTGTGCCTTTTTTGCTCTGATATTAAGTCGGATTACATTGAATCTGGCCTTATGCTAGAGTCAAGCAGACCTGGAGCCAAATTTTTGACAATCTATTCGTTATATGCCTTTTTATTGCCACAAATCGAGCACTAGGCCGATTTGACTCAATCCTAATGTCTTATTGCATTCAATCTGACTTGAGACTAGACCCACGTTGACCTGAAGCCGGATTTAAGTCCATTTCTACATCGTCTGCCTTCCAAGACTTGAACAAGCATTTCCTAGTGACCTTAAAATCCTTAAAAATACGAAAATCTATTAAATCTTGATAAAATCAGCTCTAATAAGATCAGCAAAAAAATGCAAAAAAAAACATATTTTCAAAATTATATTCACAATTCAGCATCTTATATGGATTAAATTTGAATAATTTTTTTGTTCCTTCTTATTTCAATCAAATTTGGTTTTTCACATTCAGGCAGCCTTTCAACAAATGATGAGGAAGAGAAAAAATTTTCAATTCATTATAATCAAAATGTAAAATACCCCGAAGTGCTTCCATTTCTGATAAAAAATAACAATTTTTTTTTGTGTATATAAACGGTTTACAAACAAAAATTCATAAAGTGTGATTTCAAAATTATTCGGGAAAATTTTTTATATTTGAGTGGATTTTATGTAAACTTGAGTGGATTTTGTGGAAATATCTGATTTTGTATTTTTGGATATATGTTAATGTAATTTTTTTGATGTTTTGATAAGTTTTGAAAGCAATTAATGTGATGTGGATGAAATGAGGGGAGTTGAGGGTGCTTAGAGAGGTGAATTTTAATTGGTTTTGGATTTCCTGGGGGAATAAAGGGAAGGTAGATGTTGAAATATTCATGAATTTTCGTGTTTATGACTAAAAAGTTATGGAAAACTTTCTTGTTAAATCTGATTATTTTTAGATAGATTTTAACATCTTGTGAACAATGCATATTGTAGGGAGAATAATGAGGGGAAAAAGATTGGATTTGGAAGGCAACACTTCTTTTTTTTGGATATAAAAATCCAATAAATTATGTTACGTAAAAGTTGATAAACCCCTAAGTATGATTCGATTCCCTAAGTTGGTTTATCGATCAATAATCCGTCTCTAGGCTGACAAGATTCTGGTATGGGACTAGATTTTAACCGTGTCAAAGCCACGTTGGCCTGCGGCTTTAATCATATTAAAATAATTTAAATTCAAAATATAGATCCACACGTGAATTGAAAAGAACCAAAATTAAATCGTTGCATGCAATTTTTAATAAACCCAATACACGTGCTGCAGATGCTAAAACTCACATCTAAAAATAAACCTCAATTTCCCATTTTAAAACTTTCAACTTTCTAAAACATCTGCCAGTAAAAATCTCCATACACAAAACAGACATTCAACACTCAATTTTCATCCGCTTAACTTCTCAAGTTTTTTTTTCATCCAGCCTTAACAGCAAGTACAGAAATATCAAACGTCAGATATTCTCAGAAGGAAAATTTCATCACGAATAGGATTTAAAATATCCTGAAGTATTTTTTTTTTACCCACAAACATCTTCTTTATCATTTTTCACATACGCTTGGCTGTATCTTAACATTAGCCAAAATTTCACATTCGAATGAATCTCACATCAATCACAACAGAGAATTTTTCACCTCTAATCTCTAACAGAAGCGTGTTTGAAATTTTTAATCAAAATTTTCTCAATTTTATAGTCAAAAACAGGGTTGCAAAACAGAATTTGTACGGTTTTTGTCTATGGCAAGCGAAAACAGTACAAATTCTTGATAATTTACATGGTTTTTCTTACAAAACCTATCAAATTCTTGATAATTTATATGGTTTTCTTACAAAACCTTACAAATTATCAAGAATTTGAACTATTTTCGTCTGTTACAGTCAAAAACCGTACAAATTCTTGAGTTTTTCTGGCAAAACCTCACAAATTATCAAGAATTTGAAAGGTTTTCGTCTGTCATAGTCAAAAACAGTACAAATTCATGATAATTTATATGGTTTTTCCTACAAAACCTCACAAATTATCAAGAATTTGTACGGTTTTTGTCTATGACAAATGAAAACAGTACAAATTCTTGATAATTTGTGAGGTTTTTTCAAGAATTTGTATGGTTTTTGTCTATCACAACTGCCTATTTTACAACTCTGACTAAAAAACTTCCAAAAAGGAAGCCACATCGTCTTAATAATTTCATCAATTTAATTAAATTGTAGCGCATGTATGTGAATTGTATCTATTGCTCATGCGACCGCAAAGTCTTAATCAAATATTCAGTAATCCTTCAACAAAAAAGTTTTTTATTATTCTTGGCAAATATTATTATATCGTATATGTAAGAGATATTTTAAGGATGTTAATAGTGTTGAATGAAGTAGGGTTTATATTTGAGGGAAAAAGATTTTCTTTTTTTTTTTGCTTCCGTAATGGTTGAAGGAGAAGAAGATATACTTTTGTGTGTGTGGAAGTTTTGAGTTATAAAGGCTGATGAGGGGTACTTTTGTGAAGATTGATTGACTTGATATGAGGATTGCATTGTTTTCTTTTATATGATTTCATGAAATGTGTAATATATATGAAATTGGAAATTATATCTTTAATTTGTAAAATGAGATCTAATCTCTAGCGGGACATCACAGTTGACAACATTTTAAGTCGTAAAAATTAATCAAAATTGGCTGTCAGAAAGGGCGACCAGAGGATATTTGAAAAATATCGTGACAATTTTGTAAAATCGGAAAATTTCTAAATTTGGCGCTATTGGGATTGTTTTGGACTGCATTCAGTTTTAATAATCAAATTTTTTTTTGGGGCATTTTGGGACATTTTGGGACATTTTGTAGTTAATACGGCAAAATAAAGTTGTCCTAGCGAACACGTTGAGCTTAGGATTTTCAAACCTAGGATTAAAATTGACTGAATCATGGAACTGCATACAATTCAATCAGAGGATTAACATTCCTAGTTGTAATGTTCTGGAAAGGACAGTATTTAATGGGGTTTGACTCTCCATATATTTAAATATTCATATGACTCAGTAGTTTAGTTATCTCATAAATTGAAATTATAGCACTGATTTAAAAAGACTGGGATTCAAGACTCAAAATTAAACAACAGTTCTATTCTCAAACAGAAATATCATTTGTGGGGTTCGACGAAGAGCAGTAGGTTGTGCTTCCTGGATTTACGAGGCAAGCAATTTACGACTGCAATTTATAGTTCTTCCAAGGCTGCAGGCCTGATCATTAGTATTAGGGCAATATAAGTTGGTTTAAAGTCGTAAAATTGGTAAGCGGTACAGGAAGAGGTACTTATGCCAGAAGCAACACAACAGTCAGGTATCTTGTACTAAAGGATTAACTACTTAACTAATTTCCAGTTTCTTAAGCATTGAATATTGAACACCATTTAAAAAACTATTAAGGAACTTAAGCATGCAACTCATATTCAATGAATAAAGTTACAATCCTCTGCGCGCGACGCGGTTTTGTCTTCAAGACCACCAAAAGCAGTAACTTGAGTTTCTATTCAATGCCTTCTTAAAACTGCATTCAAAACTGATAAACATGCCACACTCTTGGTTAAAAGTACAAACAATAGCATAGCATACACAAAACTCCAGCAATCTTCCCAAAAGTCACAAACAATCTTTTGGGTTAAGGTAAATATTCTTCCAGTAAGTCAGAAAGACTTCTAAACAGTTTGTAGAGCAATTAAGGTGGAAAATTTCTGTAAATCTGTTGACAAAAAGAGAAAAGTTTTGTAATTTGATATTGTAGATGTATAAACGATGATAATTTCTACATCCTACCTCAAAATATCGAGAGAAAAAAGGTATAATTTAATTGTAAAGTTCTATAGTGATATAAAGCCTTGCTCGTGGTATTGTAAAAGAGGATAATTTATTGACTTTATATCAAGTCGTAAAAATTCATTTAAATTTTTAATGACTCGAGGGGAAATTCGAAATTTTGTCAACCTCCATCCACAACCTCATCTATAATTCATCCTTAATTACAATCAACTATGACTTTAATCTTCATATGAAATTGAATTATTCTTGAAATATGTCTTAAAGTACCGGTCCTATCCATGCTGAATTGAAGAATTTTTCTTATAAGAATGCAAGCAATTACTGTCAAAAGAACTCTAAATCAACGATGAATGTGCTATGGGAGAAGACTGTAATTTTAACATAGCCACACATATACATATACATACATTCGGCGTGCCATAAAAATAATTTATTGGTTAATGTTGTAAAAAAAATATTTTTTTTTCTCGTATGTGTAAGGAAAAAGTTGTAAAAACAGTGAAAGTGGGTAACTGGAGTACGAAAAAAAATAAAAATCTGAAAAGTCACGTCGGGGTTGTTGTTGAAGGTTGAATTAATTTTGGTTGGGACTGTTTTTTTTTCTCTGCTTTTTTTGTTTTTATAGTGATTTAGTGGAGGAGATTGAAAATTTATGTTAAGATATAATGAGATGTTTTGGATTATTGGATGAGGGGATAAATAATTGGATTTGGGGTGATTGGATTTTGATTTGGGATTTTCATTTTGGTGGAGTTTGATTTAGGATTGTTCGGATTTTGTTCAAATTGACTCATCTATTCAAAATTCTGTTTTAATAAGATCAATTTTGCTAAAAATTACCTCAATTCCATTATTAGTTGCTCAATTTTGTTCTAAATTGCTCAATTTTGAACTCAAAGTAGCTCAATTCTGTTCTTAATTGCTCAGTTATGTTCTTAATTGCTCAATTCTAGACTCAAAGTAGCTCAATTCTATTCTAAATTGCTTAGTTTTGTTTTAAATTGTTAAATTCTGTTCTAAATTGCTCAATTCTGGACTCAAAAATGCTCAATTCTGTTCTAAATTGCTCAATTCTGTAGTAAATTGCTCAATTCTGTTCTAAATTGCTCAATTCTATTCTAAATTACTAAATTTTGTTCTAAGTTGCTCAGTTCAGTTCTAAGTTGCTCAATTCTGTTCTAAATTACTCAATTTTGTTCTAAATTGTTCAGTTCTGTTCTAAATTGCTCAATTCTAGACTCAAAGTAGCTCAATTCTGTCCTACATTGCTCAATACTGTTCAAATTTGCCCAATTCTGGACTCAAAATAGCTTAATTCGGTTCTAAATTGCTCAGTTCAGTTCTAAGTTGCTCAATTCTGTTCTAAATTACTCAATTTTGTTCTAAATTGCTCAGTTCTGTTCTAAATTGCTCAATTCTAGACTCAAAGTAGCTCAATTCTGTCCTAAATTGTTCAATACTGTTCAAATTTGCTCAATTTTGGACTCAAAATAGCTAATTTCTGTTCTAAGTTGCTCTATCCTGTAATAATTTGCTCAATTCCGTTCTAAATTGCTTAATTCTATTCTAAATTTGCCAATTCTATTTAAATTCGTTCAAAATTGCCCAATTTAATTCAAACTTCCCCAATTCTTATCAAATCCTAATCCACAGTTCTTAAATTTCACACATCTTTAATTTTTAAAGTCTAATAAAAGCCAAAAAAAAAAAGTTTCATCACTTCCTTGCTACATCTCATTTAATTTTATCGATTTGATGATAGAAGCGAGCTTCCCTAACAGTACCTCAGGGACACGTTAATCTTCAATTTCAACTCACCACTCAATTACTTCACAACATATAAAAAAGAAGGAATCCACCTAACTAGACAAAGGAGAAGAAATAAATTTTTAAATCACTGAGCATACAAATTGGCATTCAGCCATTCAAAAAACAAATGAATATTCACTATATATCCACATAATGGCACAAAAGGCAAACAATTGTTATATTAAGGATGAAAACAGAGCGGAAATCGCGCGCTTGTCGTGTTACACAACACAAAAAAAAAAGTTTCTCATTTTTTATTAGACGCGTTGAAGTTTTTATGTAAATACATCATACATCATAACAGCATAACATGTAAAGCAACATAAATTTTCTCTTTGTGAATGTTAAATTACGTGAAAGTTTAAGCTACAAAGAATTCATGCCATAAAGTTTCTTACAATTCTTTCCTATTATTCATCATATCTATGCTCGGCGTGTCTATGTGCTTTTTTATTTTATTCATACAAATACGAACGTAGGATAAGAGGAATATGCCATAAAGACATTTCACGTGAATTCATGTGGAAAATTTTTCTCACATAAGAAAAGAAAAAAGTTTTTTTTTTGCAAATTTCCTTTATTTTTTTTTCATATTTTTTTGAGTGCGAAGAAAAGCTTTTGAATGAGTTGAGGAAGAAATAATTTTGAATAATGGAAATTCAGGGGTGTTGGGGAGGTATTTTTGTGTGTTTTTTGGCAGAGTTTGAATGTTGACTTTATTGAAGTTTTGAGATTCTAGGAGTTAAGTCGACTTGAGTCTGGCCTGAGGTGAGATTTCATCAAATCTAGACTAGAACCAGAGTCTCGCTGCATGTTAGTGGGATTTTCGGTCATACATACATCGTATGCCTTCCTTTTTGAGAACTAACGCGAGTATCACAACTCGATTAATTGATTCAAAATTCGGCACCAGGTCGCCATGTCTCTGGAATCCGAATTCAGCAACAAAGTCAAAGACACACCGACTTGATCTAGAATTTTTAATCGATTAACCAATTTTTGCAATATGCTTAAATTTTAAAAACTAAGATGAACCTATTTGTCGTGGCTTTGATGTGTTAGGTAGTGTGATATTGGAATAAACCGGCATTTAGTTTATCAAACCTCATGTTTGTTGGTGAATCTGCTCTAAATTCCTGAACCGAAAAGTATCATGCTTACAAAATTGATTAAATGTCCTCATGAGCATGTTTACGTAGGCGAGTATGCTTATTGTTAGTTAGAGATGTAATGTTTTCAATGTCACAACGATTCACAGCTTGCATTCTTCTTTGGTTAAACATTTTGAAACTATTCTAGAAACTAAGTTATTGTCTTAATCAACAGGCGTGACAAATCTCATAGTTTGCTATAAAAACAGCCGATGTGGTGCCGTCAAGCCAGTTTCTGTGTCATTTTGTTATTTTTTTGTCAACACAATCAGCACCTTTATTGTATTTATTAGAGATTATGTAACTGACAAGAAGTAAGCAGCAGATTCTTAATTTTAAGTGAACGGTCCATAAAGTTTCTATTTGGATACAGTATATACAAGAACCAAGAGGACCAACAGTGTCCTCTTGTGTCAACACCTCGGAAATACTGTAAAGTGACCGTTCACGTCAACTTATACGCTTCTACTTCTACCATATCTATGGATGGAAATAAAGATCCATAAAAGAAGAATAAAAGTCAGTCAAAGTCAACCAAAGTTTTTCGGTATGCCTTTATAGACTTAGAAAATTCCGATACCTTAAAAGTACCAACACAAAAACTCTCTCAAATTATTTTTTCAACACAAACAAACTTTTTCAAACTTCACTTAATGGCCCAAGCAAATACTTCAACAGAACATTTTTCAAAAAAAAAACCTTTTCTGTGCCATTTGTTTGGTTTGGCTAATCAAATATTTGATCCATAACAAAGTATGAAATTCATAACGTCATAAAACTTTCTCCTACATGTCTTCTTTACAATCCAAAAGAATTTCATTTTTCCATCAAAAAATCATAAACTTGGGGGAAATTTTTCGTTACTACTAACCTTTTAAGTTTGAAGGCAAGCAGAGTTGGGAAGTAGGGATCTGGTATAGACAAAAACCATACAAATGCCTAATGGTGGGTATTTTTTATTTCAAAACCATACAAATTACTAAGAAATTGTAAGCAGAGTGGCAAAACAGACACCTGTCACAGGCTAAAACCATACAATTTCCTGACAGTATGTAAGAAATACTGCAAAACCATACAAATTATCAAGAAATTGTACGGTTTTTGTCTATGACAGATGTCTGCTTTATGACTTTGCACACAATTTCTTGATAATTTGTATAGTTTTGAAATAAAATTCCCATTATTAGGAATTTATACGGTTTTTGTCGGTGACAGATGCCTGCTTTGTAACTCTGTGTGTTATTGTTTGATAATTTGTATTTTTTTGAAATAAATTTTGATAATTTGTATGGTTTTAACTTGCAAAACCATACAAATGTTTGAGAAATTGTACGGTTTTAGTCTATACCAGGTGCCTGTCCTGCAACTCTGCTTTTAAGTTTGAATTCAAGTTTTTTTTGTGTCTTCTTTTCCTTAAAAATTGTTCATTCTCTCCATTTAGCTTGTATAAAAGCCCTGAATCAAACACAAAAGAGTATGAAGTAAATGATAAGAACACGCAGGAATAAAAACACACGACGAAGGATGTCTGTAATATAAAACGTGTTTCTTTATGCTCTCGTGTGTCTCCATATAAACAGTTTCTCTATTCACTCACATCCTTATTCCCCTTTTATTTACTTTCATTGTGTTGTTTTTTGACACTTTCAAGTGAAAAGGAAGTTTGACGTAAAAAAATAATAATGAACAGATATTTGGAGCAAATTTGGAATGAGACAAAATATGAGATTTATTTTTTTTCTTATGCCACAAACTGTTTTTTATGAGATACTTTGAGAATATGATGTGATATATGCTTGAGGAATGATGCGTGTGGTTATTTTGCTGTAAAATTTTTTCGACACAAGCTTTATGCTAAAGTTTTGTTGTGTTTTTTGGTTATTAGCTTTATGATGAAAGGAAAATTGTTCTTGGGGATTGCTTAGTTGCTATGTCTAGAGATTCCACAGCTATTTTTTTGCGTCATGGCACACCTTGGTGATAAGCCTCAGCTGAAACTCAATTTTTGCCATCAAAATATACCTGAAGGTCTAACCCCAAAATCAGAGTTGACAGCTTTTTGAGAGATTGTACTCGAAAAGTTCAAAAAGGCACCTTCATTAGAGGCTGGATTCTCGAAATTCTCTATCTGGAATGCACTTGTGACTTTGCTCTGGAACGTTAACCAGAGTTGTCAGGTAAGTGCATGTGGATAGGTGCCTGTAGATAGGTTTATGGGGATAAGTGCCTAGCTGTATCTTGCATTATTGTAGGCTTGTCATAGGACAAATTATGTCTTAGAATTCAGCCTGATAGGTACCTCTATGGAGGTGTTAACTAGAGAATTAATCAAGCAAATGGTCACTTAAGTAAGTGCAACACGAGCAACACCTCATATAACGACGTTATAGAAGCATTCGCCACAATGTCTTGACGACATTCAAATTATAAATGCTTTTACTATCCCCATTAAGCCCCGTTCGGGGTTCAACGCAGTTATGCAACCATAGAGAGCATCAAACCTCCAACTACAACATAAAAATCATCAGTTCAAGTTCCTCTTTACCATCACCTTCCTTTGCCAAACACCCAACTTCCAAAAGTCAACGTCCCGAAAAAAAATTAATGCAACACTCAAACGAGTGCTACAAAATGACTAAATAAGCTAAAACTAACTCATTTCACATTTCCCTTAATAAGCACACACATCACATACCTTAAAAAGGAACTCCTGTTCAAAAAAGAAAATCCTTCACAAAATACAAGTTGAGATTAATTACGAAATGTTTTATGTTTTGAATGTTAATTAAGATGAGAAAGCTTAAAAACTTGTACACTTGACGTTATGGGATGCGGAAGGAAAAGAAAAGTTTTTTTTTTTTTTTTTGTGAAAAGTTTGATGCACATATATAAATATTTTTCTACAGGAACGAGCATTTCCTTGAAAAAATAACTTTTTGTGCACTGAGAATGATATATTGTGACATTTTGTGAGGCGCATCACGTTTTGTGCTTTAATGAAATGCAATTTTGCAAGTTGGAAAAGTTTAGAATTATTTTTGAGAAGGTGAGTAATTTTGGGAGAGTATCTAGGAATAGGAAGAGGTTATTTGGGTATTTTAAGGTTTAAAAGTTGTAAAAAAAATTGAAGAAAAATTCCAGGCACTTTAACAAGCAGTGAGGATGCTCTAAAGAGCTTGATCCTTAAAAAATAGAAGATGAGGATGCTCCAGACTTAAGAGCACTTTCTCAGCACGCTCTATGTCTGCTATAGCTGCATAACAACAATTCATTTCGCAGAGCTTCACATTAACAACTTCAATGCCGGAATTGCAATTTAATAACTGAAATCCGGCGCCATACTGACATTATTCTGTCTTAGGCTAAATTACGTTGAATTTCGGCCTCAAGCCAGACACACTCTTGCTTGGAACCGGATATTCTAAGTCTCGTGCTTTCCCGGATATGTCATGATATCTTGCCCACTCGAATTGTGTTCACAAAAATTGTGGAACTTTGCAAACAAAGAAGACTTGCGTAATTCCGATGTAAAATTAATTGTATTGCATTCTTAGAAAAAGCAATGCATAGAAATCGCGTAAAAACGATGTAGTAAAATCAGCCATTGATATAGCTTATGGCTGCAGCTTATTAACCTTTAGCTCATGCCGACACAAATACCAACTCTGTGGTGAGTTTGCTCTCTCTCTATTCACCACAACTAATTGTGGAAGTCTCCCAAAAACGTAGTAGCAGTTAGTTGAAATTAAGATTATATCTCAAAAGCCTTTTTTGATGATATCTCTGCTTCTGTCATTGCTTCATCTTTCCATTTATACCTGACATAATACATTTTTTATACAGTAAAAAAATAACCACCTGTTGGATAGACGGCACACAAAAAAAGTTCTGTATGAAGATAAAATGCCTCAAAAAAGGATTTTTCATCTCCTTTTTCCCTGAAACTAAATTAAATTATGATAAAAAAAATATTAATTTTATCTAGGGCGGCCAACTGCTGTATTTTTGGCAGGACGCTGCTGTACTTTTCAGTCTTGTTGCTGTGTCACGACAAAGCCTCAAAATGTCTTGATTTTTCAACAAGTCGAAAACTCCATGAAAATTTTGGAATTTTTGACAAATTTTGGAAATTTTGACAAATTTTTGGAATTTTCGACGAATTTTCTAATTTTTGGAACTTTTGACAAATTTTGGAATTTTTGACAAATTTTGGAACTTTTGAAAAAATTTGAAATTTTTGACAAAGTTTGGAATTCTTGACAAATTTTGAAATTTTTGAGGAATTTTAGAATTTTTGACAATTTTTGGAATTTTGACAAATTTTGAAAATTTTGACAAATTTTGGAGTTTTTGACAAATTTTAGAGTTTTTGACAAATTTTGGGAATTTTGGCAAATTTTGGAATTTTTGACAAGTTTAAAAATTTTGGATTTTTTGACAAATTTTGGAACTTTTGACAAGTTTAGAAATTTTTGACAAAATTTTTTGAATTTTTAACAAATTTTGAGCATTTTCGTTTTGAAGGTTCGAGTTCAAGCCCAGGACTGAAAATATTATTTTCGGAATTCCAATTATTTTCAGCATTTTTTTGCGTTCTCTGGCCACCCTAATTTTATCGCTCACAAAAAAAACTTTCCCCTAATTCCCCCCAAAAGACAAATTTTTTTCAGTTAAAAAACATTTCTTTTTTTTGATAATTTTTTTTAAATTATCATGATTATGACAACGAATTAGATTAAAAAGTTTTTAATTATCTTCATTAAGTTCCATCTTTTTTTGAACTTTGCGTACAAAAATTGACAAAAAATAATTCAAAAAATTAAATTAAATTAAGAATAATTGTTAGATTTTCTATAAATTGTGACACTAAATTATCCCGCAGGTAGAATCTAATTTATATGCTAATTTTAATGGCATTATTTTCACTTTATTCTCATCGAGAGAGAGAGAGGTTAATTTAAAAAGCTTCTTATAGTCATCAGCAACATCAACAAGCCATCACGATTTAATGTCAAAAAAAATTATTTAAATTAGGATGGAGTGGCAAAATTATTGAAATAGAGGTGTGTGTGGTGAGGTGGGGGGTAATGGGTTCTGTGGTGATTATGTTGGGGGGTAATAGGCTAAAGGTAAGAAAAAGGGTTATAGAGACTAGATTGAATAATTGTCGGGATTGTCACGATGTCAAACACTTTTTGATCTCAAGAATCTCTTGAATCCGACACCAAACTAGGGTCACGTCGACCTAGTATATAGGTTTTTGATTAACCTGGAATTCGACATAAAGCTAGGTTCACGTTGGCCTAGTGTTAGATTTGAGATCGATTAACCAATTTATGTCATTCGTTAACTATTTATAAAATTTGATTGAGTTAAAACCGGGATTGTCTTTGTGAATCAGAGTGGCTCGGTGGCGGAATGGTTTGTTGCTTTGCTATAAAATTATTGCACACCGACGCAATGATCATGGGTTCGAGATTCGGCAGGAGAATTTTTTCACTTGTTCTTTTTCGAATTTTATGCGTTACAAATGCAACTTACTAGTCTACAGGCAGTCATGTAATCATATGATTCCTATCAATGTGATTCCGATTTGACTGTAAATTGTATGTCTGGATTTGAGTGCGTAGGTCAAGGATGTCTTCACTAGGTTCTGGCATGCCTTCGTTAGTTTCTGATACGCATTTACTAGGTAAACAATCATTAATCTCAGTCTCAAATTGACTTGAAAGCTCTCAGTTAAGAACCTTGATACCAGAAAAACTACAGTAAATGAAGAGCAATGAGCTTGCAGCTATGGTTATCTTTGATAACCCTAAAATCCATGTTTAGTCTACTTAATAGCATCAATATAACAAAGATAATTGTTGAGTCTAATTTCCCATAATTCTTACTAAATTTCCTAAAAATTGCCCAAAACGTTGATTACTGAAATTCCTAGAAAATTCTCAAAAATTTCAAATTCATTCATTTTCAATCGAATTTATTCAAAAGTGTTTATGTTACAAATTCTAGATAATTATCACTATCCATATTCAGACATAGAATACCAAGAAATTCCCTCTAATTTTTCCTAGAATTTTCCATACAATTATTCTACAGTATTAGCCCACCCCCTGTCCACACTAATGTAATTTTACAACCAAAAGTTAAGCAATGAAAATGTTACCTGGTAAGGCAGATTTATAGCTTCAATTAATTTTTTTTCTCTCCTGGTTTCTCATGCTCTCGTAATGGATATATGAGAACATATTTATTTATGATGAATGAGCACAAAAATGCTTTTCTAAAAAAAGGGAAACATAAAACAATTTTTATGTAAATTTCTTTATATTTTTTGATGATGTTAGCAAGTTCAAAAAAAATTTTTTAATTTTCAAATTGCAGATGTTCATGTCACATTCAATTAAAAAAAGTTGAGACTTAAGTGCTTTTGCAAATGTTGTCTAAAGAGAAATAAATTGAGTTTCTCTCCTTCTTTTTATGTGTAGCTCATATTAATGATGAAGACTTTTTTGGGGGTATTTTAAGGTTATGTACTTCAATAAATCTTGTTTGTAAATATTTATTAAATATTATGAAGCTTTTAATATTTGAAAATTAAATGGCTATGGAGGGTAAACAAGTTAGTGTATTTGAAGAATTTGCTGGTTTGTAAGCTTGCTTACTTACTTCACTGGCCATGCAGATCAATTGTGTTCCATGTCCTCCCTCAGATGACGCTTAAAGCTGATTGTATCGCTGGCATTCGTCTGATAATTACCAATACCAAATGTAATACTGTCGTTATTGATAGCTTCCTTCCAGGTTTACAAGCTTTGGATATAAAACATCGTGTATCCATCGAATTGGACAATCAAAGAATCTAGTCTACACAGTAAGAAACGACAAAATAATAAGTGAGGAACAATAGCGAAAGCTTCAATTATTACACAAAATCAGATCCATTTTAAAAGCCACAATAAAAATGAATGGAATTTATCCTTGCATCACGATTTCAGAACTTTTTATAATCTTCATTAAAATTGGAATTTTACATTGGCATTTTTTACATTTTCTTTGTTGTATTGTCGTGTTGCAGATTATTAAAAGCCATTAAAATTCATGATGAAAAAAAGTATTTCGAGGACAATAAGTAAGTTGTGAATTGCATTATTATAGTTCTTGAATATTTAATTTATATTAATATTCTGAAAAGTTAAAAATTGGCTTGATATTTACGTAATTAATTATTTAAGGTTGAGAAGCCTTAAGGGACAGTTGATGCTGTTTATGGAGTTACTAAATTGGGGGTGCAACTTTCCTACACCGAACATAAGAAGCCGACTTCTGTCGAAGTTGCTATAAAGCATCCGATTAGACTTCGAGCTCCGCTTAAATCTAGGGTTCGACAAAGAACCTCTGGCCTACATTTCCTGCATTTTAGATGAGCATACCTGCAGTTTTCGGCTGTACTTTGTTGTTCATTCAAAAGCTGGAGGTCGGAAAGTTTTGAACGAACTCTATTTATCCTTAGCAGGCGAAGAGCATGCTTAACTACTATATTTAAGTAGAGTACGCTCTAGGAAGCATGCTTTTTGTCTGCTAGAGTATATCCTTAATCCCCCTCAACGGACCCTTCGACATCAGATACACACCTAAGCCAACGCAGCAAAAAAGCGGAATGGCTTATGGTCAATTTGGTTACGAAATCAAGTAATCGACTCAAAGGTCCCGAGTTCGATCCCACGGAAAGTCAAGACTGATTCGGGTGCTTTTTCGCTGTTCCATTCCTGACATAATCTCTGTCACAACTATTAGTATAATTTAAGTCATTTGTCCTTCTGTCCTTCTGCCTGTCATTCCGCTCTTAATTCCATCCCTGACACAATTACTTAGAGCTAAATTAAAAATTTATCACAAAGCAGCATTGTGTTTATAAATATTTTATTAGTTATGGGAATATCCATGTTAATTAAAATAAAAAGTCAAAGTAAGAATATCCTCAAAAGAAGCAATAAATCCAAGAAATTCTTTTGATTATTTAGATATTTTTAGTGTCAATGGATACTGTGAATTGTGGTTTTATTGACAAAGAGACATGAAATCCTTTCAATCCACTTTTAATCAAAATAATTACCAAGATTCTTACTTCCATTTTTTCATAAACAATCAGGTAAAGAATTTTTGTGATTTTTTTTATATTAAATTCCTTTTCATCATCTAAGGAATAGCTGCTCCATCAGTTGTGACAATAAGCAATTAGAGGACGGAATTTTCTCCATCACAAAAGGGAGCTTTTTTCCACAGTTCCTTTATCATGAAAGCCCCAGCAATTTGCAATTCTATGAAAAAAATTAATTTACCAATTTAAATGGAATTTCTTTGTATCCAACGCAAAATAGAAACAACCAGGGACACAAGCAGCATAAAAAAAGTTATTAAATTCCAAGCTCCTTCATCATTCCAAATGTCCTTTATATTTCAGTCTTTTTTAAATACTCCAACACAAAACAATTTTTTTCCTACCACAAATTCCTCTTTCTTTTTTTTCTGGAAAATGATCTCCTGCTGCCCTATGGCTGAAAAAAAGAATATGAAAAACGTGGAAAGATAATTTTGTGTAGTTGCTTTATGGAAAATTAAGAAAATGTTGACATAAAATTCTTCCGTCATATTTTGAAGGAATTTGCTGTGAATCTACATCTAAATGCTGGTTTGTATCCAAGGGAGTCAACACGTTCCTTCACTCTCATCAATTTTGCTAGGGTGGTTTTTTAAGGTTCGCTCAAAACTGAAGGCTTGCAACAAAAACCGAAGGCCTGCAGCCTATGACGCACTATAATATTCAACCGAAAATCACAGATGTGCAGATATAAAATGAAGCAAATGTAGACCTGCAGTTCTAGGCCGAACCGTAGTTTTTCCCAAAATTCTTCAATTTTTCAATCTATGTAGGGACGTCGGGATACCGGTGTAGCCTGAATGTGAAGTGAATTAAATGATAAGCCAGCATCTAATCGATTTCATGACGAATTACTCATCTACGTATAATTGTGACTTGTGGAAAAATGTCTGTTTCTGGTTACAAGTTTTAAATGAATTTTTTGAACCAGAGGTCGAAGTTAACTCAAATTTCATATGCGGTTGAGTCGACTTTTGAACACAAAAACAGACTCTAAAAGCACAGATCAGATAATCTATTGAAAATCTGATTCCTGGTCGATCTGACTCAGACTCAGTTCACGATTAAGCTTAATACCATCACTAACCAGAGTCACACTGACCTGGTGCCGGATTTTGGAACGATTAAACTACTTGTGTTATTCGGGATAATCATCATTTAGCTCCCTCATCACACAACCTCTTAAGTCGGATTCTGGGGTAATTTTGTCAGAAAATCAATCTAATAGCACAAGATAGTTAATCATTCCGAAATCTAATGAATGTGTTCATTTATTTTGTTACAGACAAACGAACTTTTTTCAAAACTAAACATCGGAATCCTCGAATTCTCGGATTTAGCTACAACTCTGAACGTTATAAGTGAACGATCCCTAGCATCAAAATTCACTCAAAATTTTAGCTAATCCGATAGTATTCTAGCTGCTCAATAGTGCATGTTATTTGTCTTTGAACTATTCGTGTTCAAATTTCCCTAAACAAACTGAATTGCCCTAAATAAATGACTCAGATAGCTTCAAATTTACTTCAAATACGACTAAATGAAAATGAATAATTATCCAAAAAATCAACAACCTTCAAAAACTGACTAAACAAATTTCCAATCGATTAACTTCAACCATCACCCCCCATCACTGCTAATACACAACAACTTCGAAAATTCAAACATCTAAAGGTCAAATTCCATTAAAAATTTTATGATTGAATATTCAAGTTCTCATCCCATTTTCACAATTTTTTATTTACATTACATGAACTTTTTTGAAGATAATCAAAGGAAGGAACATTTCTACCTTTCAGCAATCGACCTATATCAGAAAAAAATTTTTAAGTCTCTCAATAACCTCGGGGTTGATTACAAAAGGTAGAAAAACATCTTTAAACACCAAAAAAGCTGCGCTTTCAAACTCACAATTTACTTCCAAACATCCACAATCAATAAACTTCGTGTATTGTATCGTATGGCATGAAGCAATAATGTTATTATTAATATCCAAGGGGGAGGAACTTAAAAATTTACCTGCATTTACATGCATTTACCTGCATTTACCTGCATTTTCATGCATTTACATGCATTTACATGCATTTAAATGCATTCACATGCATTCACATGCATTTACCTGCATTTTAATAAAACTGAATTTTTAACGGATATATTCATCCTAAAAACTTTTTGATAATGTTTCCAAGATTTTTTTACACTCTGGTAACTAAATGGAGCCGAAATTTGATTTTTTTTATGGTTTAACAACCTAGTGATTCAAAAAATGACAAAATTCGACTTTTCTGAAAAATTTTTTTCCTCTTATAAGAAAATTAGTTCGAAATTCGATTTTTAAGAGGAGTTTTTCACTGTAGATTAGGGTTGGATAAATATACGTTTATATGCGTACTTTATACAAAAAAATTTACGTATATGTATACTCAAAATCACAAAAACCGTTAAATGTATGTGATTTTGTTCATTATTAAATATCATTTCTTTGTTTATAATGAGTCTAGATGTTCATAGATTAAAGAGTTGAGGATTCTGGATGTTATTTAAATTTATTATGCTCTATGCTTGTTCGCGCTGGATGTCACTGGATCTTAGTTTTTGTTCATAATAGTTCTAAAAGTTGCTGAGTCTTATTATTATTCTGAAAATTGTCTTTAAGTTTATTTATTGAAGGAAATAATGATCCAGGATGGTACTAGATTTTATAATCCCGATTAAATTGTTTGGTACAGATTTAAAATATTATCCAGCAACATTCAGTGCTACTATCCCTAACAGACAATGAGCATACTCCCTAAATGAGCGTTAACATGATTATAATCATTCAATATTATAGAGAATGCACATTTTTGTTATCAAGCAAGGTCCATATCTGCTCGGGTATGTTTACATTTCAGTAACATCCAAAACAAGGTTACTATATAATAAGATCCAGGTACATCCAGAATACTCAAATACATAACAGAATTGTCAGATAGATGCCTGTGAGTAGGTGGCTAGCTATTTCTTGTTATATTTTGACTTAGCCTAGGCATTTCCTTTAGAAAGACAAACAATTTTGCCTAGGCAAAGGCACTGTATAGCCAAAGGCAATACTTTTTGTCTTTACATAGACTTGTTTATGATAAGTATGCCTATGCCTAAGCAAACCTAGCAAAGATTTGAGTAGATAAATAATGTTTTTTGTAGAAATGAGAAAAAATGATGTACCTAGATAAATACTATAACCTATGACTAGGCAGTGCCTTTGCCTAGGTATTGTTTTTGGCTAGTCAAACAAATTTATTTTCCTTTCTAAAGGTAATATCTGTGATGGATTTTTGCCTTTGATAATAATTCGATACGTAACAACTTTGTACAAAACATCAAAGTGTATCCAAGTCAATTTAGAGTGTAATAATAAGATCCAGTAATTTCCAGATCTATAGTACACAAAACTAAAATCCAGTAACATCCAGTATCAACTAGTATATTGGATAGAAGCCCTACATTGATATATTCACACCGGGCCCTTAAAAGTATTTCAGGTAGGCTAAGCTTGATACAAAATTTAAGGGATCAGGTTAAGCGGATAGGATAAGCTTCGATTGACTTGGCAATAAGGAAAACTAATGAACAATTCGGTTTTTCTGGGAATTTTCATCCACATTCCAAGGAAAAATTGGACTTTTTCGAACTATTACTTTCTTTTTCAAGACTACTTTTAAATACCAATTTAATGGTTATTATCGTTTGGTTTTTATTCATAAGTAAGAAAATTGAGGCGAAATCGGTTTTTCCGGGAATTTTCCACCCATCTATAGGAAAATCGAGGCAATTCCGATATATTGCTTCATTTTCTATGGCACCTGCATTTACATGCATTTACATGCATTCACATGTATTTACCTGCATTTACCTGCATTCACATGCATTTACCTGCATTTACATGCATTTACATGCATTTCACCTGCATTTACATGAAAAAAATGTAAGTTCCTCCCCCTTGTTAATATCATTTTGAAAATGGCATGGAAAATGTGGAACAATAAATAACACCAGTCATATAAAGGAATGAACACAGAATTCGAATTGTAAGGCAATGAGGTATGATGGAGAGAAAAAAAAGCACTCTACTATATCATAACATAAAATACAGAGTGGCGCAATTTTATTATGATATTTTGTTTAGATATTTATGCTTTTTGAGAGGATATGGTCAATATTGTCTGTTCAAGTGATTTTAAAGAGCTTTTAACATTATTTTAGATACTTTAGAGGGATTTTTTTTATTGGGAATTATTTTAATGAAACTGCATTTATAGAGTGGATTTTAGTATAAAAGTTGTATAAAAGCTGTTGGAATGTGTTTACTGTAATGGTCTATCAATGATCTAATGTAATGGTGAGCAACCTGTGTTCCACGGCACTATAGTGTGATCAAACTGTAAGCTGACGCACACTATTGCGGGTCAACGTTGTGTTGCGACACACCAATGTGTGTTGTGGCACACTAGTATGGGAAACCTGTGTGTCGCGGAACACTGGTGCAAGCAAGTTTTGTGTCACGGCATACACGATATGAGCAACCTATGCGTTGCAACACACTAGTATGAACAACTCGTTTTCTTTTGCACACTAGTAAGGGCAACCCGAGTTCTATGGCACACTAGTGTGAGCAACCTATCAGCCACAGCACACTAGTGTGAGCAACCTTTGTGTTGCAACACACTAATGTGGGTAACCCGTGTTCCATGGCACATTAATGGGGAAAACCTGTATTCCATGGCACACTAGTGTGAGCAACATGTGTGTTGCAACACAGTACAAGCAACCTTTGTGTCACAACAAAGTGCGAGCAACCTTTGTTTGAAACAAAGTACGAGCAACCTTTGTGTTGCGACACAGTTTGAACAACCTGTGTGCCGCGACACACTAGTGGGCTCCATTGGTGGCATAGCTTTGACTGTAAATGCACACGGCATACGGGTCATGACATCTTCAATAATTTTGGTAATAATTCCACGGCACACAGTTTACCCATCACAGCTTTAAACCACCACTTTAAAGCTCCTTTTTTTTACCAAAAACTGGATTAAAGCTTCCAAAAAAAGTCGAAAAAAAACTCTCCGAGTTCAATTTAATCTCCAGTTCATTCCATTTCCTCACATCGAACAATTACATCAGAGTTTTTTTTTTCGAATGTCCTAGCAACAATGTAGCTATAAAAGGCACAATCCAAACTTTTTTATTCTCTCTCGCTTGTTGTGAAGAGGAAACAAAAGAGAAACGAGAAAAAAAAAATGTCACAAGTGGCGAAAACTGAATGAAATCCAAAAATAGGAACAGTAAACGTAACTGCACACATATAGACCACCACACACACATCTACAAAAGTAGGATCGATATCGAATATATATATATAATATATTTTTTACCCTCTGTTGAGCCTCTCAATCATTGAGCTTTTTTATATGCCGTACGAGTAACAATATGTATAGTAGAAAAAAAAGGCGAAGCTAGTGAATGAAAACCTGAATATTGCTTAGACGATGAAGATTGTTATGTGACCTCACATAAAGCAAATAAGATGAAAATTTTATAGTGCCTGGGATGAATATCTTTAATGCCTGAATGATTTGATAAATTTTCACATACCCAAAAATATTCAATTTTGTTGTGATGTGGAATTGTTTGGAAATTAGGTCATGCTTAGGTAGAGGGGAGGGATTGGTGGAGAGGGGCTTACTAATATGTTGGAGATTATAACGCATTACGGTGATTCCGATGACTTCTGAATGTTGCCGCCATCCGACGTCGCCCTCTTCCAAAGGTTGTCAACTTCCGACGTCGGCCTCTGTTTCGAAGATTACCATTTTCCGACATTGGCTTCATCCAAAGGCTTCCGACTTCTTCTGAAGGTTTCCGACTTCCTCCAAAGGTTTCCGACTTTCTCCAAAGGTTTCCGACTTCTTCCGAAGATTTACGACTTCCTCCGAAGGTTTCCGACTTCCTCCGAAGGTTTACGACTTCCTCCGAAGGTTTACGACTTCCTCCGAAGGTTTACGACTTCCTCCGAAGGTTTACGACTTCCTCCGAAGGTTAACGACTTCTTCCAAAGATTTCAGACTTCTTTCGAAGGTTTCCGACTTCTTCCGATGGTTTCCGACTTCCTCCGAAGGTTTCCGACTTCCTTCGAAGGTTTCCGACTTCCTCCGAAAGTGTCCGACTTCCTCCGAAGGTTTCAGACTCCCTCCAAAGATTTCCGACTTCCTTCGAAGGTTTCCGACTTCTTCCAAAGGTTGCTGACTTCTTCCGATTAACCTTTCCGAAGAGCCTTCTACAGGTGAGGCCTGCAGAGACTCGTGAATCAGCAAGCATTTCTTGAATATTCTTATCTGCATGTCAACTCTGTTACACAACATCCAAACACCCCCATACAACTCTATTAAGGATGAAAGTCTTAAGAATATGAAATTATTTAAAGGTATGAATAAGAAAAGTCCTCTTTAATATATTCAGGATGTGATATCAAATTTCCAATATATCCCTTTAAACCAAAAATTTATTTTGTGGTATTTTATTGATTTTCTTACCATCCGGTATAGTTATCCAATGAGTAATTACCACAATATAATTATAATTAGTCTACAGTGATCATAAGGTTAATTGAAATAATGATTTTCGATAAAATTTCAATCAATAAACCACAGGAAGGAATTTTCATCGAAAATTGCTAGACCAAGGTGTGGTTTTTGTAATTATTTTTGATACTAGTCGAGAATAATTTGATAATTAAGGACGAGGGGGATGGGGATGGGGTGTCTTAATGAGACATAATCTTCAGAAACTTTTCCTTTTTGTTTTGATGGATATTAATAATGATTGAATCTTAGTTTGATAAATTATGGCTATAAAATCTTTAGAATATAAGGATTTTAAGGGTTATTGACCGATAAGTCTAAGGAATCAAGACACAAAATCCTTAATGCAAACTCAAGAGCAGGACAGCATGCTTACTTGAACACCGTATGCGCTGGATTAACTGCAAGATGCGAAGTTACCCTGATGACACCATGACGCTTGATTTCAACGCATTTTTATGGTAAAACAGGCAATTCGTCGCATTGTGCTGCTCTAGAATATGATTTTAGCTATGTAATCCTAACATGTGAACTTATGAGCTATCAATTTAGTCATGTTATAATTCCAAAGTCCCTACAATACCCAAATAGCACCAGTTAATCGATTCAAAATGCAAAATGCGTGATTTGGTGTCGGATTAAAGCAAAACGTCGGAGTCATGGTGATCTGGGTCTGATTTTTGTTCGATTACCCGATTTTTACTATCCAAGATAGTAGCGAAGACATGCCATTCACCCAAGTCACCCTACACCACCAACACACCTAAATTCCATTCCTCATATCCCCTCATATCTCTCAAAAGTCAGCTTATAGTTCAACTCAAACTAATGTCTAAGTTAATTTAGTATTTCTGAATAATTCCTTCAATTCATCAAACAAGAATCAACAGCATAAATGACAATGAATTTTCTAATAATCCATTTAAAGCCATTATTATTAACGAACATCATCCACGCAATAACTCATTCAACTGTAAATGTAGATAGTCAATAATAAGCTTACCCGAGCGGTGCAATTGATGTCGGTTCTCCGGGTGTTTGAGACTGAGAATTTGAAGAATTTCACATTATTGTTGGTCTGGGTCTCGGTCTCCGGCTCGATGTCGGCTCTCCGGCACGATGTCGGTTCTCTTTCCGTCTCGGGTATGTACTGCTCGGGTTTTCTGTTCCAACTCATTATGATGTCCAATAATAGATAATTCAAATGAAATGGACATAAAGCATAACGAGAAAATGGAATAAAAGAGGCGGAAGCGATCAAAATCGTTGCTTTAATTGATTTTCTTGTCATAATTTCTGACGTCAACATTATAACGAACTTGACTCAGCATTTCTGATGTTCTGTCAATTTTGAGGAGGAAAAACTGATTGATAAGTCATGCAGTGACTTGGTAAAAATATAAATATACATTCCAAAAGTCACATGGGATATATCTCTATCCAATTTACTTCAAATCAAAAATAAAATTCCACATAACAAACTAACTTTTAACAGTCTAGACATTAGTTGTCAGAATATATATCCCATGATACATCAGCTAATGTATCTTGAAGTTTTATAAATCAATATTTCATCCAAGCTTATCCAAATCCGACATAGAAATAATGTTTGCTGCTGATGTTTTGTAGTGAGGAAAAACAGCAACAGTGACTTTGTATGGAGACAAATAAATTCCATGTAAATTTAAATTTATTTCACAATCATTGCTTTAATTCTCTTAAATTTGCAAACAAAGCACAGATGGTAATGAAATAAAATTGGTGTTGGGGGGGTTGTTTGGAAATGATGTCATGAAGGAAATTGATTTTATTGGGATATTTGCGCATTTGGCATTTGGGTGGGTTAGAATGAGAGTTGCAATGATGTGGTCATATGACAGAGGGTAACTAGATTTCGAATTCGATTGGGATTTTCTATGGAGTCGGGTCTATGGTTAAGTCTGGCTTGAGTCGCCCTTTTCATACAAATTTCGAGTCGACTTCGAGCTGGTGCTTATGATAATATCAGAAAGATACCAGAGGTATGATGTGTCAAACTAAATAATTTGCTTTAAAGTTAGGTCAAATTCAGCCATCAACAGTGCCATTTGAGGACAACATTGCTTTTTATCTAACCGTCTACACGGTGACAAAGCGATGCTATAGCACGCACATAACGCAGTCTAATGTACATGAAGTAGAAATTAAACATGAAGTAACTGGTTCAAAGCTACATTTTTCATTGGATTTGAGTACAATTCGGCATCAAACCAGAGTCACATATTGCTCTGAAACCACATTTTAGCCTTTTCTATGCTGTGTTCCTACCAAGATAATTTCAAAATCGGAACTGATGTGACTGGGAGTAAATCAGATTTTGATCGGAATTTTAAAGTGATAATCGGAACTGATCGGTTCTTGCATTCTTCAGAGAAGTCAGTTCACGAATTTGCTGGATTATTTAATCAAGAAGGGCAATACGAGTTAACACGACTTAAAAGAACCCTAAATAAGACATTACAAAAGCAACAAAACTCACAATCTTATCAGCAACCTCACATCACAACCAAACAACTCCCTTATAAGTGACACAAAACAGAACATCAAGCAGCACACATAAAATTTATATTCAAGTCTTTTAACAGAAATTATTGCCTTTTATTTAACCCTCCCCCACACACCAAAAATATATTGTATATTTTCACATTTTGATTCCAAAATGGAAAAAAAAAAAATTTTTATTTTTCATTGCTTTGTTGTAAATTTAATTATGTACACAAACATGTGGAATGAATGTGGAATTTTTGAATGAAAAATTTTCATATTTTATTTTGAGTGTCATATTGACATTGACATTATAAAGAGTACTTTATTGTTATGAAACGTGATTGTTGTAGGAAAAATGTTTCTAGGGCAAAAAAGAAATGCAAAAGGGAATTTTCAATGAAAATTGTTGAGTTAGTGGATTTAATATTGCTGGGGTTGGCTGGATGTTGTTGTAGGAATTGTTGTGCAGAATGGCAAAATTTGTGGAATTTTTTGGGAATTTTGTAGCATTTTTTTAAGGATGAAATGCACTCTGAGGAGCACAATGAGGTGAATTTTGGGTTTGGTTATGAAAATTGACTAAAATCAGCCTTTTTGGTACAGTTAGAGAATCTCTGCAACTGACCATGAACATGGTGACGTAGCAAAGCCCTAGAATCTACGTATGTTTCTCGAGATACCTAATTGCTACCATTTTCAGCTCTAAATACACAAGATAGCCCCATAAAACCCCAATCTACCATTTAACTCCAATCACATTCAATAATACCTAATTGCAACCATTTTTGGACATAAATTCACAAGACAATCCCCAAAAACCTCAAACCGAATGTCATTCCAACATTCAGCTCCAATCAGCCCAAACCTAAAACCTCAAGCAACACATCAATCTAACGTTCAGCTCCAATCACATCCAATTATCCATATCCCCTCAAATACCCCCTACCCCTAACCAACTCACCAACCCCTCCAAAAAAATCCGATCAAAAATTTGAGTAAATCACAATAATATATGCCAATCATCAACGTAACATTTCTTCTTTCCAATGTCCCGATGTCAAGGACTGATGTCAAAATGACAATCAATTTCTAACAAAACAACGGCCGTCGTCAACACAATAAAATACCAAAAAGAAAATATATATATTCGTAGCTCAATTTCGTACATAATAGCAACCATATACAACATATACATGCTTACATATCATCATGTCACATGAAATTCTGCAATTTATCGTATATGGCCTCGGAATGTTTCTTGCCATAAAAAAAAAGTCAAAAAAAAATTCACTTCTAGTCCTTGTGTCTTTCTGTACTGTTTTTTTCCGTTATTTATTTCATATGTATTTGTGCATATCTGAATATAATGTGGGGTTGATTGGATGTTTTGTCATAGTAAGGAAGGCTTGCTCATGATAAGGAGGTTGGGGTTGGTATGAGCATCGACATGGATTAGGACAGAGGCATACCAAGGTTGGTTCGGATGCTTTGTCATGCTAGGGAGATGGAGGTCGGTATGAGCATCATCATGCATTAAGACAGAGGTAGTTCCAGAGGTTGGGGTTACTATGAAAATCGTCATGGATTAGGACAGAGGTAATTCAAGGACTAACTAAGGGGTTGGGGTGCTTTGTTATGCTAAGGAAGTTGGGATTGGTATGAGTATCATCAAGGATGAGAATAGAGGTAGTTCAAGGTCGGTTTGGATGTTTTGTCATGGATAGGAAGTTGGGGGGTCGATATAAGTCGTCATATCGGGTCATGGCTTAAGATAGAGGTTGGTAGTGATGCTTTGTCATAGTTAAGGAGATACGGGGTCCATATAAGTGGTCATATGGGATTAAGGGATAAGATAGAGGCTGGTTGGAATGTTTTATCATGGTTAGTGAGATAAAAGGTCCATATGAGTGGTCATATAAGGTAATAGGTCAATATTGAGCTTAGTAGGGATGTTTTGTCATAGAAAGGGAGATTAAGGGTCGATACGAGTGGTTATATGGATCATGGATTGAGATAAAGGTCGTCAATGGTTTATTAAGGGCATTCGTACCTAAACCAAGATCTAGACCACCATTTGCTGATCTCAGTAGTATCATGGACTGAAATAGAGACAATTGAGAGTCGTCAATGACTCAACAAAGGCATGCGGACCTAAACCAACCCTAACCCGCAATTTCCCGATCTCAACGCTCCGTAACACCCAAAACAACCCCCCCAAAAAACATTGAGTATGTTTGTGACACATGAAAATGACGACAGTTTTTTCCATTATATGGATATGCTAGGAAAGGGCAATGATATTAAAAAACAAGAAGTACAAGAAACAAACGGATAAAAAAAGGGAGATAAGAAGAAGACAAACTCGAAACTGTCTACAACAAAAAACAAAAAAAAAAATCAAAATGATTGATAAATAATGAAGAAAACGACAACGAAGACAGATAAACAAGCTGGATTTCTCCGTTTCGTAGCTAAATTGACTCTAATGGCGTTCACGCGAGCAAAGAAGGAATGGATGGGACAGTGAAATATGGAAATTTTACTTTCTGATATTAAAGTTTTTGCTTATTTGTGCTTTATGTAGCGTGGCTTGTTGTTCAACTTAGTTTTTTTGTCGTAAACAAGATTTTATTGCACACTTTGGAATGGAATTAATTGCGGGTGCTGGTGAGGGGGGTCTTTGTGTGCTCTACTTAAAGTTATATTTGGACTTTTTTATTTGAAGTTTGTTGATCTTTTACTCTGGTTTAATGAATTGTTCGTGAATGCATGAGTAAAGCTGGGAGGAATTAAATGGGATTTGAACTCATAGTAGAGTGGGAAATAGTGACCAAAGGGCACAGGATACATCCACTGTGGGATTTGATCAATATTTGAGTAGATCAACGTAATACTAGGAAATTGCTACATTGTCACATTTCAGGTATGACGTTGATGTGTTCTGTAAGGGTTGTCGAGACCGAAACCAAACTTCCTACTTTTCGACCTAGGATTGGTCAAGACCTAGATTTGAATTGATTCTATGGAGCTATGGATACTTCAGGAAATCCCAGTGGCCTTCAGACACCAAAAAGAAAATTTCGAACCTTCCACAACGTGCTGCTCAAGTTACCGACAACATGTTTCACCTGAATACCCACCCTTTATTCCCAAAAACTCCAACTCTCTCCCCCAACTCAAATTCAGAAATTAACACCAAAATTTTAATGAAATAAATATTTTTCAAAAATTCTGTTCTGTTTTTACCCCGAAGGATGGAAATTTTCAAATTCAATTGGGTGTCACATGTGACACATTTTTAATGATATTGTGTTACTGCTTGAAGCAACAGTCACACATATCCTTTGATATTTAATGTTTCACAAAATATCTGAAATCTGATTTCAACACATTTTGAAAAATTTGCTTTAAATGCAGTGTTGGGTAAGGTGTGTGATGTGGCACAAACAGTGTGCTCCAATCTGATACATTAGTGACACTAGTGTGATACATGTGGCACTAGTGTGATATATGTGACACTAGTGTGATACATGTGGCACTAGTGTGATACATGTGGCACTAGTGTGATACATGTGCACGCGATAAATGTTGGTGTGGTTTCGGACGTGGCTTATCATTAATGGTGTCCCATGATGTACAGTTTAAGCAACACTGAATTAAAATAAACTCAGAATTAAGCTCAAAATGGAAAAGTCTTTAGACATAAAACAAGAATTCTGGGTTTGGTTGCGCAGCCCTCCAGGTTTTCTTTCAGATCCAATAATGCGCCTCACAGGTTTCCTACAAACTCAAGTAAAAAGCGCTCATTTCCTTACAAAAACGTTCATTATTTTTGCTTGACATTTTATAGATGATCCAAAAGTTTCCGTTCATTTCTTTTTAAGAAGGAAGTTAACTCAATCAACTGTAATTTTTTATAGCAAAAACTTTATGTGCTTTTACTTCCTTTTATCCTTCGATCGAAACGACTTTAGACTTTTGCAATTAAGTAATTTGTTTAATCGAATGTACTTGCGTGAAGACATAAAACGAGGTAAAAATGGGAAGTTGAAAGTTTTTCTATGCTAATAGAAAGATAAGCATGAGAATTACGTGTATTGAAAGGAAAATTGATTGGGCTTTCAAAACTGTCGGAAATTTTTACTTTTTTTTGTGATGGATGCGGTTTGTGGTGGATGTGGGATGGGGAAAAGAAAGCTTTTTTGGAAGAAAGTTTTAAGGATGATTTGGGTTGGGTATTAATGGCTGTCGAAAGAGACTTTTGCAGACTTTTTTGGGGAAGAAATTTTTTTTCTTTTTTTGTTTGTTGACTGAAAAATTTATTAAAACTTTTTAATATTTTCTGACTTCTTTTATATTTTTGTTGATTTTTAATCGAAATTGTTTAATTCTTTCAAATTCTTTCAAATTCTTTCAAATTCTTTCAAATTCTTTCAAATTCTTACAAATTCTTTCAAATTCTTTCAAATTCTTTCAAATTCTTTCAAATTCTTTCAAATTCTTTCAAATTCTTTCAAATTCTTTCAAATTCTTTCAAATTCTTTCAAATTCTTTCAAATTCTTTCAAATTCTTTCAAATTCTTTCAAATTCTTTCAAATTCTTTCAAATTCTTTCAAATTCTTTCAAATTCTTTCAAATTCTTTCAAATTCTTTCAAATTCTTTCAAATTCTTTCAAATTCTTTCAAATTCTTTCAAATTCTTTCAAATTCTTTCAAATTCTTTCAAATTCTTTCAAATTCTTTCAAATTCTTTCAAATTCTTTCAAATTCTTTCAAATTCTTTCAAATTCTTTCAAATTCTTTCAAATTCTTTCAAATTCTTTCAAATTCTTTCAAATTCTTTCAAATTCTTTCAAATTCTTTCAAATTCTTTCAAATTCTTTCAAATTCTTTCAAATTCTTTCAAATTCTTTCAAATTCTTTCAAATTCTTTCAAATTCTGTCAAATTCTTTCAAATTCTTTCAAATTCTTTCAAATTCTTTCAAATTCTTTCAAATTCTTTCAAATTCTTTCAAATTCTTCTAGAAAATTAAAATTTTAAAATTTTAAATTTTTAAAATTCTTTTAAAATTTTCAATTTTTTTTTAAATTTTTAAAAATGTTTCAATTTTTTAAAATTCTTTTATTTTAAAAATTTCATAAAATTTAAACTCTTGATTTCCTTTTTTCAGAACCTTTAATTAGCATTTAAATCCTCAATTAAATATCCAATAAAAATCCTTAATTTAAAATTTAATTTTCATTTCCATTTCTACAGCCTCAAAAATAAATAAATTTTAACATTCACAACTTCCCAATAGGGATTCAATCCCACCATTAAAGTTATTTCTGTAACTTTAAATTTGCCTAATAAAAGTTAATCTAAATTATTGTGGTGATTAAAATGCGAAAAAAGCCTTGGGAAAATTAATCCAATTATCGTAAAAATAAAGTTTTTTTTGCCTTTTTATTAAATTTTTCTATTCAGTGAGAATTGAGGAATTTTAGCCTTAATCATTTTTTAACTTTTAAATAGAAAAGTTTTATTTTTTTTTGTTGCTTTGAATTTTCTCATTTAGAAACAAGAATGGCTTTATTTTTGGTTGATAATTTGATTCCCTTAGGAGAGTTTTGGAGGGAATTTCTGGGTTAATCGAGTATTTTTTATGGTGGTAATTTGGAATGTGCTTTTTAACTTTGAATGAAGATTGTTATTCATTTTTACAAATAAAATTAACATTTAACGGAAAATAAAAATTCAAATCTCTTTTTGTAGTCAACTTCATGTCAGACAATTTCAAATGTTATAAAATTGAATTTTAACGGAAAATTCAAATTCAAAAATTACTTGCAGCTAACTTCATATCAGACAATTTTGAATTGTAACGGAAAATTAAAATCTCTTTTGCAGCCAACTTCACGTCAAATAAATTCAAATTTTAACGGTTTTTTTTTTAAAAATTACTTTTTTAAACAATTTATCCAATAAAATACAAAACAATTCTATTGTCTAAGTCAGGGGTCAAAGCTCCCGCTTACACCCCCAAAGTGTTTTTTTGACAACTTCCATGCTCAATGTCAGTGGTATCAACCTATTATTTTTCGTGACACTTTGATGGAATCCCTCGACCAAAACCTTACACGACATACGGTTCATGGCATTTCCAACAATTTTTGGCACCATACAAATGTGTCGCGACACACAAGTCGCCAACCACTGTTCTAATTCTTCCCAAAATCATCCTCACAACCACATCTACATCAGCTAGCTAGTTTAAACAAGCCCAAAAAGCATTCAAAGCCACGAAACAACATCCAAAAATAAACTTAACCATTTCCGTAATTGAGATCATTAGGATCGAAACAAAACTTTAGTTGTACTGTAAACATTGAACAACGATAAATAATCCAAAAAAAAGAAAAAAATAATTACATTACACTCGTATAACGACAGTTATTTCTCTCATTCTTGTTTGCAGTCACCGACAATTTTGTAAAGTGCTTTTCCTGTTCCTTTTTTTTCTGTGTATTTACAATGAATTCAGAATTTATTGCTTTTTTTTCTTCCCATTTTTTTTTTCATCATTTCTGTAATTAATTATGAAATGAGCTTTTATATAAGTTAATGGGTAAATTAGAAACAAAACAAAAAAAAAATTGTACATGACGATTAAGTTTGTCGGTAACAAGAGGAGAGAAAAAACAGAACAGGAACGGGGAGGAATAAGTTAAGAAGGAACTTGAAAATTTTGCTTTGCTTATGATAGTTTGACGTAAGTTATAGCTATCCGGATACCTAATGATCTTAACACCTGAAATGTAGAAAGTCAAACACCTAGACATGAGTTTATGTGAGTCGGTGGCGTAGTGGTTTCGTTCTTCTGGAATTTAATCATACTCAGTGATCATTGGTTCAAAACTTTGTATTGTGAGAATTTAACATGTTCTTTTTCGAACAATATGTACTGTAAATGCGCGGTTTGCAGCTTTTTCTTAAGATTCTACTATAAACTGGAGATCTAGCTATAAGTGTAGTGATTTAAGAAACCCTTGACTTGTTGATCTCTGACCAAGCTTATAAAGCGAAGATCTCAGCATATGCACAACCAGAAAACTAGACACTCATCTGCCTAGACACCTGAATATTCAGACTGTTAGAAACCTAGATTCTTTGACATAAAATCACATTGACCTTCAGGCACCTAAATATTTAGATTGAATATCAATAAATATCGTCGGTACACTGTTATGTCCAGATACCTAGACATCTAGTTCCTAACACAGTCTGTCCCCGTCTGTTTTCAGCCGGTCTGGACCAACACTATTTCAGTAAAAGAAGACGTCCATCAAGAAATTGTCTTGTCCTCAATCTAATGAGACTTTAACGTGCTGTAACTAGGAATTTCAATCACAGATCAAAATCTCAATCCCGGGATTACGGAATTTGGAAAACTGACCCCGACTGATCCCAGGGATGCATCCCCGGGCTGCGGAATCCCTAACCGTAACAGACAGAGAGAACGATTTTATATAACGTAATGTCATTACTGTACCGTGTAAGCATGCTCTTTGTCTATTAGGGATGAAATCGAATTTTACTGAATCTGATTTGAAATCATAGTCACGTTTATGTTTTATCGAAATCCCCGGTCCCGATAAATTTTCGGAATCGGGATTGGGATCGGGATTGAAATTTTTGGGATATCCCGGGAAATCCCGATCCCAATAGCTAGAAATCATAGTCACGTTGTCCTGCAATCACGATTTCCTAACTTTTCCACGTCATCTGTACAATAATAACAAGTTCAGTCATCATAAAATGCCATATCTTACCCATATCTCCAAGACAAAATGCCAATTCACCACCCCTCAATTTCCAACAACCCTCAAACAAATTCCCGCTGCTAAACGATACATTTTATTTTTATCATTGAGAATAAATAATAAAAGTGACCTACATTGAAAAATTTATGCAAGTTTCCTTCTCATAATCGCTGTTTTTTACATTTCATAACTTCTTATTCTCTCAGTCGTTATTTTTTCATGAATATAATTTCATTCCATTTAAGTTTGTTTGGTTTTCGGTCAAAAGAGATGGAAATAAGGAGAAAATTAAATTATTCGCTACAAAGTCGGGGGGTGTGAGACATGCCAGAAGTGGAGGGGATATAGAATGTTATAATTATTTAGCTATAGAGAGCCAAATGATGTAATGGATATAGATTGCATAAACAGCTATTTTTTGTTGTTGGCCGAACAATGTGGATTGAGAACCGGATTTTAATGACTTTTACGTTTTTTAAAAATATCCACTGGATTTTTTTTTTAATTAGACTTTGCGGAGTTGAAAAATCGGATGCAATTAATGTCGATTAATCACGAGGCAAAATAGGTCAAAGATGTTTTTGAGTGTGGTGAAATGTGCAAATAATTAATAATTCTTGTTTTTGAGTGGAATTTAATGTGGATTTATGATTAAAAATTGTTGATGATGTACCATAGTATGAGAGTAGAGTTGATTGTGGAGGATGAAAGAATGTGTAATTAAATATGCCAGTGGGAGAGTTGTGTGGATGTGTGGTTACGTGGTTTGGGAACATGGAGTCAATCATGCAGTTAGGAGTAGGGTTCGATTCTTAGTAGAGACAGTCTCTTCTAATAAAAGATGTATGGTCGATTCTTAGTAGAGACAGTCTCTTCTGCTAAAAAGTGAGTTCGACTCTCAATAGAGTCAATCTCGTCTGTTAAGAAGTGGGCTTGATTCTCAAAAGAGACCTGTCTCTTTTATTAAGATGTAAATTTGGTTCTTAATGAAAACCATCTCTTCTGTTCAAAAAGTAAATTCGAGTCTGAATAGAAATATATGATTTTAATTATTACATAAAGTATTGGGAACTGTTTAAAGAATTCAATTTTGTGGAAAACTTACGAGCATGCTCCTTGTCTATTTATCTCTAAATCTACAAACTAGTTTGGTTGAGACATGTTGATATGAATGCAGCAAGAAAGTGGTTCATGAGGTCCAAACCCTTCACCTTCTTCGAGAAATTTTGGTAAAGATGAAGCTTACTAGTCAGATTGTATGCTTTTAGTAAGCTTTGTTGACACTCGAGTCAAATAATTGTCTCGGGTGTGTTCCGTCCTTCAGCTTTGCCTGTTCTTAAGCTACTTTAGAATTCCAACAATTGACCATCCTCAACATGATTTTGTTACCTTAATATAAGTGTGCTACGTTACACTAGCGTGCCGGTAAGCATCTTCATGTCGGGAGCGGTAACTGTCGCGACCTACCATAAAGTTATGTCGTTGCACAAGAAATAACGGACCAGAGTTGACAGGAGTTTGGGAATCTTATGAAATCCGGAATCCACCGCAGATTGGAGACCATATTCCATTGGAATTCGGACTTTAAAAGAGGCGCCTCCACATTGTAGTCCTCCCAACTCTGGTTTTAATTATTTATTAGAATTAATAAAATATTTACCCCTGGGAGCCTTCAAAACCCATCAATATCCACTCAACATATTCTAAAAAAAGTGACAGACTTTATCCACAAAATTTTCCATCACTCAGCTTTCACACATTTGTCACAAGCACGAAAACATAAAAATTCATATTGCATGGCATTTTTCATTCATGCTAATTACAATATAATTACTCAATTTTCTATCCATTATAATTTTTTTTATAGCCATTCCTTCCATACACATTCAAAAAAAAAATTGTTTTTTTGTGAAATGAGCGCAAAATTAATCAGAGATTATGATAAATGTGAATTTTCATGTCTAACATTCTTTTTTCTGTATCTAAACCGCATTCATTTACATACATTATAAGGTAATTGATATGATGGCAATATGAGGAATGATTAATTGAAAGTTCGTGTATTTAATTTGATGAGAACGTGCCTATTTTTAGAATTCTTGATCGATTGAATAATCCGAGTCCAAAAAGTGTAAATGCGTGAACTTGAATTGTGGGATGGAATGAAGGAGGTGCTTAACATTTTTGACTTAATTACTTTGGACTTAATTTGACGGCAAATTATTCGATCGCAACAAAAATTAATCAATCAACTGACTATTTTGAGGTTAGAATAATTGAGAGCACTAATAAGACATTTGAGGGTATCTTAGATCATGCGGAACTAATTGACTATGAAATGGAAATTATGATGGCTGAAAATCTAATTTTAATCATGTCTTAATCGAAAAATATTCGCATGAAAATTGCGAATGTTAATTAAGGTTGTGTAATATTGTGATTTTATATGATGGAATCTAGATTGAGTTGAATATTATTGGTGAAATTGCTGTTAATATTTCCGGTCTTGGTTTGGATTGATTTCTTTTTGGGTAGTTTGAGGTTATAATTATTGGTAATTTGTACTGAGAAATAGCTTAATATAGACTTTGTAGTCTTAATATTGGTTGATGTGAAGGATGTTTTAATGTTCTATCCAAGTTTAATCAATTTCCCAAAAAACAGTAAACCATCACCCAAAATACATGAATCATCCCTATAAACACATCCAAATCAACAACATTTAAACCAGAGGTCGCAGTCGATGCGAAAAGTTCACTTGACTTAACTAAAATTTCAATCGGTTTCAAGTCAGCTCGAGTGAACACGAAAAAAACGTGTTCACTTTAACCGAGGCGTAACCGAATTGATTTTTTCGTGTTCACTTTAGTCGAGGCGGAACCGAATTGATTTTTTCGTGTTCACTTTAGTCGAGGCGGAACCGAATTGATTTTTTCGTGTTCACTTTAGTCGACTTGAAACCGACATCGTTTTTTTGACTTCACTTTAGTCGACTCGAAACCGAGTCGATTCAAGTGAAGTGAAGTGAAGTCGAGTCGACTCGACTTCACTTCATTTCATAGAAAAAAATATTTTACCATAGAAAGTCATTTCTGATAGCGTTTGTGAAGTATGTAATTTCAGACAAAATTTTGTCAAAAATACTTTTTTACTCATTTTTGTAATGTAAAAAATTTATATTGTAAAAAAACTTAAAAATATCTATTGAACAATTATGATTTTATGTGAAACTACATGCAGCAGGACTATAGATTGCAGTCAAACCTTAGTTTCTTCATTATTTATCAAAAATGAGTAAAAAAGTATTTTTGATAAAATTTTGTATGAAATTATATACTTCACAAACGCAATCAGAAATGACTTTCTATGGTAAAATATTTTTTTCTATGAAATGAAGTGAAGTCGAGTCGACTCGACTTCACTCACTTCACTTGAATCGACTCGGTTTCGAGTCGACTAAAGTGAAGTCAAAAAACGATGTCGGTTTCAAGTCGACTAAAGTGAACACGAAAAAATCAATTCGGTTCCGCCTCGACTAAAGTGAACACGAAAAAATCAATTCGGTTCCTCGACTAAAGTGAACACGAAAAAATCAATTCGGTTCCGCCTCGACTAAAGTGAACACGAAAAAACGGATTCGGTTTCGCCTCGGTTAAAGTGAACACGTTTTTTTCGTGTTCACTCGAGCTGACTTGAAACCGATTGAAATTTTAGCGAAGTGAAGTGAAGTGATATCGACTTCACTTCACCAACTTCGACCTCTGATTTAAACAAAACAAAACGTTTCTGCAGCATGAATGCAGAGCTTATCATGAAGAAGAAAATCTTCTATTTTTGCCTCACAAAATTACATAATCCAACAAAAACTTTTCATAAAATCCATGCTCAGTGTCAAAATATTTTGTTCATCTCATCTTAATTCTTGATTTTATTCCTACCTGACTATAAGATTCCCAAATGTCTACACAAGCACACGTGTAACTTGACAAAAAAAAAATACATGAATCATCCATTATCCACAAGAAGTATATCATCCAAAAAAGAACGAGATAGAGAGAGCCTTAAAAGGTAGAATGACAAACAAAAATTTGAATAAAATCAATAATGTTGAGGACAAAAGCCATATAAAGGGTGGGAAAATGTTCATCCTCATGTAGGTACACATTATGTAGAAAACAGAGTTGCAAAACAGGTGCTTGTGAAAGGCAAAAATCGTACAAATTGTTAATAATTTATATGGTTTTTCCTTCAAAATAATACAAATCATCAAGAATTTGTATGGTTTTTACGTGCTCCTCCAAAACCATACAAATTATCAAGAATTTGTGCGGTTTTTGCCAGGAGGTTTTTTTCACAGGTTTTTCCACCAAAACCATACAAATTATCAAAATTTGTACGGTTTATGCCTGTCACAGGTAACTGTTTTCGCAACTCTGGTAGAAAATTTTCAATCCACACAGCATGTCGAGCTCCCATTGACAAAAAGAGGGAAGATTAGGAGTGAGAAAATGTTGTTTTGGATCTTTGGACTTAATTAGGATTTTGTTTGACTATAAATATTTTGTACTGGGGAGTATGAGGCATAACTTGACCTGTGTTACATAGACAGCAAATCCATGGGATTATGTGCAGCATAATATCATAGACACACAAATTTGTGAGTTCCTTCAGAGATTCTTAATCCTTATTGATGCTGTACAAAAAGAGCACAAAATCAATAATGATCCATGGAAGTCATTCAGTGCCTCTAAATCCCAAAAAATTCAAATTTTTTTACGCATTAATTATCCCCTGATTCTATTACTAGACAAAATCTAATGATTTATTCATGAATAATATCTGAATGAATATCTGAACGGTTGTATTGAAAACTAATTATCCAGCAAATTGAACAACAAAAGCGTAGCATGATGCTTTTGAATGTGGGGATGATGGATGAGATTGGTAACAGTTGCCAGTTTATTCAGAGAGAAGCAACAAAAAAAAATAAAAATTGAATATTATTGAAGTTTTGAATTTGTTCAATGGACAGTAAAGATGAGGATGAAATGTAATGTGTTTGGAGTGTGGGGATGGGGTAGGGGTGTTTGATGCGTTTCTTTGTGGATGGAATAATTATCTTGTATAGAACACATGACTCTATATGACAGCTATTGAAAACCGTTTGTCGTTTAGGATGTTAGATGAGGTTGCTTTATTTCAAAATGGAGTCGTTGACCATTATTGTCAGAGTCAGGTCAGAGTCAGGTCAGAGTCAGGTTAGAGTCAGGTCAGAGTCAGCTCAAAATCAGGTCAGAGTCAGGTCAGAGTCAGGCCAGAGTCAGGTCAGAGTCCAGTCAAAGTCATGTCAAAGTCAGGCCAGAGTCAGGTCAGAGTCGGGCCAGAATCAGGCCAGAGTCAGGTGAGAATCAGTTCAGAGTCAGGTCAGAGTCAGGTCAGAGTCAGGTCAGAGTCAGGTCAGAGTCAGGTCAGAGTCAGTTCAGAGTCAGGTAAGAATCAGGTCAGAGTCAGGTCAGAATCGGGTCAGAGTCAAGTCAGAGTCAGGTCAGAGTCAGGTCAGAATCAGGTCAGAGTCAGGTCAGAATCGGCTCAGAGTCAGGCCAATTAGAAACTCACTCAAATAATTCCGAGAATTTTAAAATCATTTATCTGTATGAACATCATTAGTGACCAAACCCCTTGTGAATTCAATCAATTTATCTTTCATTCCAATACCCACATTGAATGTAAATTGTGCATTTAAATATTTTAATGATAAATATTATCAAAAAAAAGCAACAACAACAACATTTATGACATAACAATCAAATCTCTCGATAACAATTTAATTCACAATTATCTCCACTCCATTCAATTATTTGTTCAACAGGACAACAATCGTCCCCATTTTTAGAAAATATTTTAAACTGCTCAATTAAGTTCAATATTCACAAAAACTGTCCAAACTTAATAATCAAAGGGGACAATATGGACAGAATCAATGAAAATTTTTAATGAATTTATGGACCAAAAAAAAAAAAAGTTTTTTTAGTGGATTTTTGGAAAAAGGGCGGCTAATAATACACTTTGGCTGGCTGACTGGGTGAGGGACGAGATCTCGACAACCAGACATCGTAGAAAGCTCTAGTTTGAAGCATTAGCTCTGTGCCATCGAGTTATTTCGGTATTAATTGGTTTGGAAGCTCAAATCCATGTTGTCTCTAAATTGTACTTTAATTAATGATTTTTCATTAAATAAAGCAACCGTTAAAATGAATTTTTTTAAAGCATTGCTTTCAAAAAATTGAATTTTAAGCAACTGTTAGAAAATTTTAAATTCTAAAAAACCGTTAAATGATAAAATCCTTTATTATACTCCGAAAATGCGCTGGTATCGCTCGATAAGGTCGAGTACTTTTGTAATTTTTTTATTCCACTGACTCAATTCATGCAAAAATGCTTTTAATGAATGGAAATTTTTATAATGTAAAACTCAATGACTAAGTAAATCCACTCAATTTGGCCCTTTTTTTATTGTGTGTTTTTGCACATATGAATGTAATCGATGATAAAATTTAATTGAATGGGATTATTGATACTCAACTTACTTCCATCTATGAATTTCATTTTCAGTTTTAATTTTCATATTTTCATATTTTTTCATATTGAATAAATAACATTTTTATGAGCTCAAATAGTTACATAACCTAGTATCAATATTTTTATTGGCTTGGCGGTGGTGGGGAGTAATTTATGGATGATAATGGAACTAATATTTATAAATTGCATAGCAATTTACAGTGAAGGTTACAAATAAAACTACTAAAAATATTGTGAATTTTGTTTTTACATTAGGAATAGATTTATGGATCATAATGTATCAATATTTGGAATAATTTTGGTAGTTATTGTTGGAAATGAAATTGTTTATGAATTTTGTAGGGAATCTAGTAATACTTTTATTAAGATATGGAAATTTGATATCAAAATTGATTTTTTTTATTGAAATTTGTTGGAATATTTGGAAAAATGGAGAATCTTTAAGGGCCAATATCTTCAGTAAAAGGTTTATATAAGGGTGTATCTAGTACTTTAAAGTGTTGCAATAGACTATAATTAAGTCAAAATCGCCAATAAATCCCAAATTTCATCACGGATTCTTGCAAGAAAAAGCTAATTCGAAAATTCGGTTTATTTCACCAAGCGCCTGCGACTTGCTTCTAAGTAAACTGCCTCTTCGACGTCGTCGTGACAACATTTCATTATCTGCAGATCTCGAATTGAACGGCATCTAATAGAATTTCTTGCAAATTCATATTTTTGGTAGAAATTCTCTGGAAATTCTGTAGAAGTTTATTCATAAAATGCTCCAAATTAGGCAATGCTTATTAAGAATTTAGGATCAAATATAGGAAAATCTTGAGAAAATTCGATGAAAATCACGAATTCACATCTGCCATAGAAGCCTCCATGCCAATACCAAACTGTTCCTAACTTCCATTAATAATCCCACTTAAAACATCAACCCACCATCACCATAATATGTTAAAAACAGCCTAAAAAATCCTAATGATCTCTTCAACGTTAAATTTTATCGCTCAACAAAAGACAAAGTTCAGGAACAAAAAGAAGACAACAACAAAATATAAAAAAGCAATTAATGAACAACAACAACAAAAAAGTTTCTACTCATCCCTCACTTCCATAAAAATCATCACAATAATGACTATTTAGTGCTATATACAGCATAAAGCATAAAAAGCTGTTGAGATGATAAATTGCCATTGAACACATGTCACCAACAAATGACACATGATATCGATTCGAAAATAATTGATAACGAGGAAAAAGTATAAAGGATAGTAAGAAGTCATCGTTCTTTTCCTCATTTTACCCAAAAAAAAAAAATATATATCGTCTGAAGCTGTCTTGTTCAGCTTGTGTGTGAGAAATCAAAAATAGAAAATGGAAAAATGTTTTTTCGATCAGATTCATGAATGTCGTCCCTTTATATCTGATTTCATTCTCGGAAGGTTAGCTGAGACATTAATCAAATATTTTGGAAGGACATAGACTGTGTAAAATTATTTAATGGAATTTACATATGGAATTTTAATCTATATATCATGTGAATTTCTATGGACATTGAATTTTAGACAATAAGGAAGTATTTATGTGGAATTTCTAAAATTAGGCGGATGGGGAGGGATATTAGTGAATTATTAAGTGTGGCTAAATGGAAAGGTTCAAGGTTGATATGGATTTTGTGTATTTAGTTTCAAATAGACTTGTCTATCCACAATGCAATCATTTTATATCTCTTAGTCTGTAGATTTTATATTTAGCAGCAAAAAAGCAGCAATGGTCAAGTGGTTAGAACGTCGGACTACCGTTCTAACGACCTGGGTTCGATCATACCGGAAAGTCTGTTAGATTCGGATGCATTTTTTGCTGTTCTAGTCACACCAACTCGGTTTGTGTGGACTTTCGGGATATGGCAATCGCAAGACTATCTCAATTGAAAGCATGATCTTAGTCTGTTAAGGTTCCTGGCCTTATTTGGCAGTCATATTGAAATCTATATGAATTTTATAAAATTTCAATAAGACACAAGGAGTATATTTTGCTGAAAATCCGATCCCTGGTCAGCATGACCCAATCTCTCAAGTCAGAATTTCATATGGAATCGAGTCGATTTGAGTCGATTTTTCCATACAAAATCCGAGTCGACTTCGAGCTCCAGGTCAAATTCAATGATATTCGGCTTGATTCTAGAGTCTAGTCGTCCTGGCACTCAATTTTCGGTCATTTCTCCTTCATGTGCTTTTTGAGATTATCGTTGCTTATTTTGTGTATCATAGAATAAATCTTCTCATTCTCCTAATCCTGGCTATTTCAAAATAAGCACAAGATATCATCCAAAAATGAACAAATCAAGAATCCCCATACCCCAATCATTCATTTCATCTCAATCTGTTACCAAACAAAACTGATAATAATAACAGCAATAATAATTTTCTTATTTTTATTCTTATGCCTATTTTCAGATCATTGTTGCTCAGTGAGGATACAAAAAATCACAGTTCCATCCGTTGTTGTGATGGATTATGATAAAGCAAACAATAAGAAGCCATTAAATGAATTCTTTTTAGACTGCGAATATGATGTTGATGAAAATGAGAATGGATTAGTCATTAAATGGCTATTAAATGGTAATCTTGTATATCAGTGGATACCGCCACGTGCACCAACAGCATTATCGATTTTTAAGAATCGTATTAAGAAAGATTTTACTGTGACTGATGATCCGCTAAAGAAATATCGTGGAATTGCTGTGACAAAGCCATTGTTAAATTTTACAGGCGAATATTCATGTTCTGTGCAGACATTTCAGTCGTCTGATAAGAAGTCATCACATTTGCAAATAGTTGGTAGGTATTTGGTGTCTGGCCGAGAGACACAAGTGGAGTTGGTTCCGCCATAGAGCTTTTAAGGCTCCGTTCTACCTATTTTTTGACATCAAACGGAAGCTGCCTATTTCTGGCAGCCAAAAGGACGCCAAATGGTGATTTAGCAGATCCTTGGCCATGACAGACCCTTCTGCATTTGTGACACTCGGTCTAATCAGCTCAATGGACCGTAAAGCAGCACAAAAAAATTCAATAATGCAATTTAAAATAGTTCCTTTAATTCTACACACAATAGAATATTCAGCATCAAATATTGAAGCACATCCTTAAAAATTCAATTCATAAAACTTTTTAGTGCTTCAATTTTTCATATCACTCGACTGAATTTTCTATTGATGCATTTTAACTTTTTTTTATCCACTGCATTATTGTCGGCCATTGCTAGCTGCTGCCTCCATCTCAAAAATTGTGAAGCTATTGTCTATGATAATTATCTCTCAATTCTTTTTGTCTATTTTTCAACAGTGCCAGAATCACATTTTAAACTAAATTATCGTACGGACTATGAAGGAATGGTGCATATTAAATGTAGTGCTTTCAATGTATATCCGGAACCAAAATTATCGTTAAAGTATGTATTATCTACATTTATGAAAATTTTAAATACAGTCTCTCTAATTTATCATGTTGGATGTGAAATTATTTCATTTAATTTCATGAGAAATTAGACTTTTTTTGGAGTTTTGTGTTGCTGATGTCATTCATGTGGTTCTTTTGGACTTGACGTTCATTATGCTGGCTCTTTAACATTATTATGGTGGGATTTATGATGAATTTGAATATTAAGCATTGAAGAATCTGCACGAGACGACTTTTAGCTAATTTTGTCAACAAACTATCCAATTCAACTTATTTTTCCATGGATATACTCATGTCAGTATCTCTTTTGATGAGCCAAATCTAAAAACAAAGAAAGAAACAATGTCAGCCTAAATACAAGCCTTTGCTTCTCTTATTACTTCCATTTTACAAATTCCTGCACAATTGAAGATCAAATCGACAATAATCATGTTAAATCCCTCAAAAATCGTTTCCCAAAAACTTTACAAAAAATACCACAAAGTTTGCCATAAAGCATACAACAAAATTATTCCTTTCTATAAGCTTTTCATCCAGCAGCTCAACAAACCACCCAAAACTTTTTCTCGAATTCTCTCCGTTCACCTTTCCATCCAAAAAATTGAGCTCATTCATTTTCATGAGCAATGACGGTAATGTCGACATGCTTACATTTTGTAGAATGTGCATGACAATGACATGCATGTTATATTTAAAATTCCAGCATCAACAACAATGTGAATGACAACTCAACGAAGCATGAGGAAAATTGTCATGAAAAATTATTTTGTTCCTCCTTATTTTCCTCATCTTGTATGATTTTAATTTTGAAAAAAAAGTTTTTATGCTCAAACTTTTGTGTATGTACAACATCCTCATGCTCCTTTATTTTGTTCCCTTTAATCTTGATTGCAAACTTACAAGTTTTCTTTTTTTCATGTTCATATCCTTACAGCATAAATTATGTAGAGTTAAAAAGTGATGTAAATATAGTTAAGGATACAAGAGATAACTTATATGATGCTAAGGTTATTGCAAAAATTTCAAAAAATTTTCTTAAGTCAGAAACAATAATAAATTGTCAATTAACGATGCCTGGTACGGAGTATTCAAAGAAACAGGAGACTGTGTATTATGGTGAGTATTGAGTATATTGTGAGGTAAATTTAGAGGATTTTTTTTTGTGAATTGAAAGTGGATTTGTGGAGTTTTTTGGGTAGACTTAGGTAGTTCCATGTAGACTTGTCAATTATCGTTTTAAATTAGAGTTCTAGCTTGGGTTTTGTATGAGAAAGTTGACTTAAGTCAACTAGATTCCTTAAAATACTCGAATCAACCTCGAGCTCTGGTTTAAACTAAAGGAATTCTGGGATTAATCTTGAGATCACATACAATTCAATCACAAGATTGACAACCCTATTTCAATAAAATTCCGAATTTAGAAACTGGTTGCTCGGGTTATGTCCTCGGTATGCTATGAAACAGTGATGAACACCCTTTATTGTTTAGCCGTACACTTTGCACAAATTCCCCGGCACACATAAATAGTCCTTCCGAATAGACCAGTGTACCACGACACACAAGTTACCCACTGTGTACTGTCTTTATAGTGTACTGTAATATAATATGTCTGCATAAAGTATGTCTAAGGTCATTAATAAAGTGTTTCTAGGATAAATCTAGAGCTGATATACCTTGAGTGTATTCAGAGTATGTCAAGGTCTTTGACTCAAAATACAACTAACCTAGCAGCATTGCATAAATAGTCTATCAATAATTAATTTGTGTTCGGGTTGACGGCTAAAACGTCAGAAAGACCTAAAAGTATCTGTACTGTTTTATGGCTGCTTTTTTGGTCCATGTAGATGAGCCAATACGATCAAAATGACCTAAAGGTTTCATAATGTTTTTGTGGTGGCTATTTTTGGACCATTGACGATCAATAAGTATTCCTGCATTTTCTGCATTTAGATGAGCAGATTCTGCAATTTTTGGCTACATTACAGCGAAAATTAAATTGACAAGAATTTTGTATGAAAAAGTCGACTTAAGGCTACCTGACTTCATATAAAGTTCGAGTCAACTTCAAACTCTCCCTTGTAGTTAGTCCAATGCAATTGGCACAATATTTAGAATAAACTCTAAAATTAGATTTCCGATGTCTTTTCTCGGGTTGACTATACCCAATCAACTAGAACTAAAATCGAGAACATTCTAAAATTGACAATAATGCAATTTCAAACCCAATAGAATTCTCGCCCACAAGCAATCTATTTTCCACACTTTTAATTTACAAAATGACTCATAAATTTTCCTTTTATACAGCACTTAAATGTCATCCCATCTATTCATACTAAAAAATCATCTTTTTTTCCTATTTTATCTCATTTTCCATTTCGAAACATTCATGCATTCGATGATTTATTGCCCATTTTACTCAATGTGCATTATTCATTTAATATGCAACAAAATATCAACGAAAAGCAGAACAAGAACCAACACTAACAGATTTTGATGCTTCAGACGAGGAAGGTGACTTTGAACTTTCATTGGAAACGGAGACTGGACTGTTAACGAATGCAAATCAACATGGAAAAGGTAAAGAAACATTTTTCATTTTTTTCAATATTTGCTTTTGTTTTTGTCAGACTGAATGGGGTAGGATTGGGTTGATGTTTAACACTTTTGTGTCTGCATCAACCCTTGTCATTATGAGCTTTGTCACGTTGTAAATTCTACAACATTACACGAATTTTTACACGTTTTTGATGTTTTATTGTCCTCGCTTTGGTTGGATGGGGTATATTGAGTGATGGGATGAGGTACTGGTCATTGAACTGATATCTATGGATATTGGAAGTTGAACTGGTTGCTATAGTTGAATGGAAATAGACATGAATAGGTATGAGATCAAACAATTTGTTTGATTGAATGTCTAAAAGGCAGGGAGTAGTAGGGAAATCGTAGAAATTGATACTTTTACAGACATTACCCGATGTATTCAAATGCATTACATTGATGTTTGTTAAGAACGTTGATGCAATGCATATGGTACATTTTGATTGGGTGGGTACTATCCTGAGTTTATTGGGCTATGACATTCTTTGGAGTAGAATGGGCTGTGATTAGTTCGACCATATATCTAGTTAGAAACTTAACATTTAATTGGAAGTTACACAATTGTCAGACTTATTGGCAAGTCATACAAATTTGATATTTATAGCTTCATACATGGTCGATTAATCACAGTCTGTTCAATTCGGGTGTGAGCTAAGTTTGATGCTTAGTTACAGCCACTAAGCAACCAGCACTGTTTAAGACTAGTGTCTCCAAAATTCTCGGTTTCGGCTACTTATTGAGACCGAGACTGAGAAAAAGGCCAAGTGACCGAAGAGGTCAAGACTGACACTGAGACTGGGACCGGGATCAGGACCTCGACCGAGATTAAGACTGAGACTGAGACTGACAGACTGAGAGACTGAGATGACTGAGACTGAGACCTGAGACTGTGACTGAGACTGAGACTGAGACTGAGACTGACTGAGACTGAGACTGAGACTGAGACTGAGACTGTGACTGTAACTGAGACTGAGACTGAGACTGAGACTGAGACTGAGACTGAGACTGAGACTTGAGAATTTTAAACTTGTGACTGTGACTTGTGTCTCGTGACTGAGACCTGAGATACTAGGAAGCTTTGAAGTCTCGGTCTGGCTTCTCGAGACTACAAAGAACCCTCACTCAACACCGCTCAATATAACCAATTCATACACAATAATACACAACTGCCTACCCCCAAGTAGTCTGTCAAACTAAATGAATGATTGTAAATTGCTTTGTCTCTAATTGAATTTTTTGTTTTGTTTTCTATTTCCATTTTTTTTTTATCATCCTGTCTGTGCCTCTCATTCACACATGTCAACGACATCAATAAATGGCAACATTCAACAATTTTTCTCTCTGTATTTGCCTTTTGTCATCTCGAAAATTGGATTAAAAAAAACAACAACAAATAGACCAAATGGCATCATCGTCAAAGCCATTTACAATCATATTTTTCGAGTGCTACATGATACTATTCTTCACAATATTTATCACAAAGCTTTGTTGAGATTGGATCTTTTTATTGCGATATCATCACAAGAGCCACTTAACATTCACTAACGATCATAATGAATGTAAAAATCTGAATGATGAGTTTAATGAACAAACTAAAAGTGATGATGGATATGGACGTAAAAATTATTATCGTATTATGAAACGATGGTGGAAGCGAAATTTTTTATGGAAGTAGATTTTAATGTATTGAACCTTTAAGTTCATTATTATTAACGAATAAAAAGATTCATCATCAGTTAATGTCATTTGATGAGATGACACAAAAAATAAAAGGAACTGTTTGTGGCGCCTAAAGTTCATAATAAATATTCATAGAATCACATCCACACACACTCATACATATATTTTTTGACAGGGCTAAATATTGATGGTGATTGGGAAATGGAAGTTGTTGGTGGAGAATTTGGAGCTTAGTTGAGTGTATTGATAGCACACGACGCAGAAATGGACGAACATTTAGCCACAGACCAGCTTGACTCTTGCCTGAAGTCGAATTTCATCGAATCTGAGTTATGACTAGAGGAGTACTGACTTGGGACCAGTTGTTCGGCCATTTCTACGTCATGTATTTTCGTGGCTGCTCGGTGATACTCAAAGAATATTGCCTGAGCAGCGTAACATTGAGCAATGCTCAAAATAACAGCTTATATAGAGAAATAACAACAGATGTTTAGTGTCGAATAACAGCTTTAATGAATGAGCAATGGACCTCTTTGTAGATGCGCGAATAGCATAAATCAGTTAATTAATCGACAATTCTTCTTCAGGTCGGCTTGATTCTAACTTGGTTTCTGAATCGGTTTGTATTCGGTGCTATAGATTTTGAACTGATTAAACGATTTGCGCACTTTGGGATAACTCAAGCTGTTACAAATCCATCTAGTTACCTAAAAAGTACATCATGAGATAAATTTGGATGAAAATCAACGTAAAGCTAAATTAAATCATAAATATTTAGGCTTTATGTAGCCTATAGACAGCAACAATTCGATTTTAAACAATCCCGAACAGCACAATGAAGGTAAATTTCAATTTTTCACAAAAAAATTGATCGAAAATAGTTATCAAGGCAGTTTAACGTTTTATCTTCAATGCGACAACCTTACAGTGTCATAGCAACTAAATTGTGCTGTTCAGGAACATTTTCTTAATTGTGCCTTAAAGGTAATCTAGAAAATGCCAATAAAATTCATCAAAAGCTTCCAACTTTCCCAATCAACACCACAAAAGACATGAATAATTAAAAACTGATTGAGATATTAAAAAAAAGAAAATAATAATTTAAGAATGAATATAAATGTTTAGGAACATAGTTCGCTACATTTTAGATTTATTGATGGAACAAAAAATCCAATGAAAAGAAATAAAAGAATTTTTGAGAACTAGAAATAAAATAAAAATGCAGTGCTTGAAATGTTGTCAAAAAGAGATGAAGAGATTTATATTTTGAATGACTTACAAATAAGGATGGATTTATGGTTTTAAGGTGGAAATTCTTTACTGTGTAGAATATTGTTTTTCGCTCAATTTAAGCCATTTGTCACATTTTCTGACCCATTTATCAAACATAGAGTATATCCCTCAAAATGCATATTGCAACAGTCCACTTAGCAACACAAAAGGGGATCATCAATAAATTATCATTTTCCTAGATAATTAATTTCCTTTTCAAATTATTCAGAAAATTCATCGATCGATTTTTGTGTATATTGAATATTATGTGCATTTAATTGGGGTGCATTAGTAAGTGATGGGTGTCAAAATGTTCAGTCTTAAGGCTGCACACTCTGATTTTTCATTGAATTGTCTTACAAAACTATTCAATTTTTGATTTCTTGGCCATAGTTCCTCAGAAGAACTCCATTTTAGAAGTCTAAGGAGCACAGGGAGTTCAGTGAGCTCTAAATGACTAAAAGGCGAAGTTAAAGGAATTTTTGTCTGGAAAAATGCAAGAAAATTGAATAATGTTGTCCAAAAAGGGGTGGAGGGAGAGGTACTGACCCAAAAATCCCTCCTCTAGCTTGACCCTGCCTAAAAACTTCTTAAACGGTTGACGCCACTAATAAAGGATTCAATAATTCTGAAAGGTTACCAGTTGATCCTCCCTGGCTACAATCCACTTAAAGTGACTTCTAATTTAGTACAACAATTGAGGTGGGAGAGATAAGTCAACTGAGCCTGCCTAGCTGCTCCTAGCTCTAAGCGACTTCAAAGTCTTATGCAATAATTGAGGGAGGGGAACAGGAGTTGGTTGACCCTTCCTGTTATCACGTTACTTAAAACGATTTCAAAATCTAGTCCAATATTGAGAAGGAGGAGGAGGCAGGAATCGGCTGACCCATCCCAAGCTAGATGCCACTAAAATGGTACTTCTAAGTCTAATTGAATGATTGAATATGAAACAGGAGTCAATTTACCCTCCCTAGGGTCAATTTGACACCATTTCTAAACGACATCGAAGTCAAATCCAGCATTTGAAGGGAAGAGGAGGGGTAGAAGGGGTAAGAGGGTTGCAAGAGTCGCCTAACCCTCTCAAGCTACTCGCCACTCATAAGAGACCTAAAAATCTAATCCAACAATTGAGCATTGGAGAGATGCAGCAGTCACTTAACCCTCTCAATCTCCACGCCACTTATAAACGACACATCAAAGTATAATCCAATAATTGTGGGGGAGGCTTTATTATAGCTGAATTAATAATGTGATACAAAATTAGCAGTTTGATATGTTATAGTGAATTTGTTGCTTCCGGGCTAATGCTTTTTGTATGCAAAATTATCACACAATTTAGATGCAATTATTGAACAAGATGAAATATTGATTTATTGGTAATATTCTGTTGTTTGGAGATGAATAAATTATATTCTATGAATATAATTCGGGTTTGAAATTTAACACTAATTTTAATTGAAATTTTCTGGAGAATAGATTATTTTGTTGGAATTAATTTTACCTTTGATGAACTAAAATTGAGTTGGCTTTGATGGGATTTTGCATTGCGAATATATGTTGACTAATTGGAATGATTTGAGGGTATAGGACGATATATAGTTCATAATCTATGTAATGCCTATTGATATATTGTGAATTGGATCAATTCTGTTGAATTTGAATGGAAATTGAATATTTATGGATTGATTGTTGATTTTTAATGGGTTGTAAGGTGCTTTGGTGGGTGAATTCTCTTGTTGATTGCTATAAATTGACATAATTTCAGTTTTATGGGTCCTAATATGGAATGCATTTGGCTGATGTCATAGTAATAGCTTAGCACAAGAGTTTGGTCACTGTCAGTAAGGTCTACTGCAGTATAACCTCAATTTACAACTCTTACATGAGGCTATGCGTTCAATTCTCATTTATTGAAGCCCAAAGCTCGAAGTCGACTTGGATTTTGTATGAAAATGTCGACTTAAGTCGAGTCGTCTTCATATAAAAAATGTTAGTCGACTTCAAGCTCTTTTGAAATCTGACCTTGTCAGCCACTAGAGTCCATCAACAAAAAAATCAAATTCTACACAGTAATAAAATCAAGAAAATCTATTTTAATTGAATTTTTAGACACTAATCAGCTTATAAAGCTCAAAACTTCCCCAATTGGACAGAAATACGTTAGAACTAGTCATGATCTACACATTACCTTGCCATCAACTAGTTATAACCTATTATTATCCAATCCGGTTCCTAAAAATTCAATTAAAAGCATTTCTATTCCACCTTAAAAAGAGCGAAAGTCAAAAAGCGTTTAGATTTGAATGATGAAATTTATATTGCCAGAAAAAGTAAATAAGTAAGTTATAATTACAAGAAAAAAAAAATATACAAGCTGTAGTAGTGCTTTGTGAGAGGACATAGGGATATTAGGATATGAAAAAAAAATAAAACTTTTTTTAGGATATGACATGACCGTAAAAATAAGAAAAATAGATGAAGGAGGGAAAATGGTTTTTTGAAACTTTAATGATGAAGCTGGCGTGATGTGATGTCAGTAAAAGCACTGTTAAATGCTTAGTTTAAATTCAACATCAGTCAAATTCATGAAAATTTCATCATTAAAGATTGAAAAACAGGTTCTCTTCCTTTGATTGAGTTTGGGGTTGTGTATTTGGAAAATTTTGGATCTTAATAGATTTTTGCATCTAAGAGTATGGATTAAGAGCTTTCGTGACCAAGACTTCTCAGTTTATGTCTTGCAATCGGTCTCGAAAACACATCAAAATTTGCTTGAGATTTTCATGCAAAAGTCGACTAGAGTCAACACAACTCCATAAAAAATCGGAGTTTTTTAAGAATTTTCACTAATTTATGGCTTTGAATTAACCTTCGGATTTGTTACTCAAGTCTAAACTTGGACTAGTTCAAGATTCCAACCGAGATGATCTTTAACTCAGGTTGAGGTTTGACTCTTAATCCCTGACAAATGCTGACATTGAATTAGTTCTTTCTTAAGCAAGAGGTTGAGTTGTATCGACTCAACTTATTTTAAAAAGCTTCATGCATTCATTTTTCTTAAACCAGAGTTGTCAATCGGCTGTTTTAGAATCATTTCTTGTATTTAACAGTTAATCGCCGGCTGACTGCTGGTAACAGCCTGCTTCCATCCATCTAGGGATGTTGATAATGTTTGGTGGTAAGTTTAAAGATTCAATTCGCTTAGAATTAGACATACAAACAGTCATATAAAGTCTCATTCACTCGAAAATTCAGAGTCGCAGTTTGAAGCTGACTCAGAATCTGTATTGAAAGAACTCGATTTCAGAAAGAACAAATCCAAGTCGATTTCGAGTTCTGATAAAATTGAAGTCTACTTTATGCTTTGATGAAAACCAAATTTTCCAAATGCATAAGCCTCAACTTAAACAAATAGATTATGATGGGGTGGGACTAAAAAAAACATAGAAAAATTTGGTGATATTTTTTCAAATATGAACGAAAAAAAAATAAAATAAATAAAAAATGTGGGATTAAAAAGTAAAAAATTAAATATTATTATTGAAAAGAGATAAAAAATGTGTTTAGATTCCTATATGAAGATGATAAGTGTTATTTGCTGTATTTTAGACACTTAAGATGGAATAAAATGATTAAAAAAAACGAAAAAAATTATACACACACAATAAAAAAAGGAGATGAATAAATTTTTAAATAAATTTACAGATGAAAAATCTTTTTTTTGTGCTGATTTCTTTCAGAAACCACAAATGACATTTGCAGCATAAATTTCTTGATACCGAAATTAATTCGTCTTGATTTCAAACATATTTCAAAGTCATAGATGAAAATGAGCAGCCAAATTGACGAGGGTCTGACAGGAAGCATTTGTCAATTTTTTTTCTACCATTTTTTTCTATTTTTTGGCTTTAAAATGTTTTTTGTGCTGACATTTTCATCTGCAAACTTCCGTAGAATTCGAAATCCGTATTATTGAAGACAATGATTAGCAATTCATGCGTTACTGAATTATTTAACAGACTGAAAATAAAGAATTGAGAAGTTTGTGTTTCGACTGCTAAATATTTTAAGGATTTTTGGAATTTCTGTTGAAAATTTTTGTTTCTCTTTAAAATTGTTTTGGGGGTAATCATAAATGACGACCAGAGCTCGAAGTCTTATAGAATTATGAATCGACTTTAGTCGACCTTTTTCATACAAAATTCGAATAGACTTAGAGCTTAGATTCCCGTTGTTTCGACATTGACAAATTTTTCGAAATTGAATACATCCCGAGATATTTTGACTTCGAACTCTTCTCGTATAGCAGCTTCTATCTCAGGGGAGTAAATACATCTTTTTTTAGACATTTTAGCTTTACATCCTTAGCAAACCAGGATCGGGCGAGCGAAGCTCAGCCCGGCTCGTATAGTGATCGTCTGTTTCTAGGGCATGTGTTCTGGAAGGTTTCAGTATATAAAGTAACAGGAGCAGATTTTAGTAGATGACAAAAGATCTTGAGACTGCCAAAAAATACTTGAATATGACGACGAAATGTTCCTTACCATTTCGAATTGGCAGAAGCTCTTGAAGGATAGATCCGCCTTTAGATGTTATTTCCGTACGTGGCATTGAGTCCACTTGCACCCCAACCTAGGACGCAAGAAGTAAGTAAATAAATATTGATAAATTCTAGCAAATTGAAGAATTTACCTCAAAAAGTCCCCATATTACCCTTAACTATCACTGTCCTCAACCTTCATCCCCCATTTATCCAAAAAATTCCATTCCTCATCCCCAAAACTCACAGCATTCCACTGCAACTCCATCAAAAAGGCAAAATAAAAAATCATCTCATTTTAAATGCCTTACTGACTCTCTATAATGATAAGAAGCAACAAGCATGCAAACAGGAAAAATTCGTATGAAAAAAAAAATCCCAAAAGTACTTTCAAGTTTTCACACTCTCATGTCAATGACTTCATTCATCATGTGATGGCTGTAAAAAAAATTCTTTTAACTTCCTTTAGTTTTTTTGTGTTTTTGATGCAGAGTTGGAATTGAGTTGGGGTGTAAAAGGAAACAATGGGTTTCGTTTGTGTTGGGTCGTCGATGGATTGATGGACAATAATGGACGTGAGTCAATATTTTTTACGAAAAGGGTCCAAAAGTGGAGATTTTGGCTTTAAAAGCCTTAAAGTGTAGATTTACCGGGATTTTACCCATCCTTCGATGCTTAAAGAGCATATTACGATACCAATAAGATCACAGAACCGTAAGATGTTTATTGAGCATATGCATGTTTGTTAGAGCTTGACATTTCTTCAGTTGTGATCACTGATCAACATAACTAAGGTATACACCAGATCGCCCAAAGTCACTCAAGTCAACTCAATCCACCGTCAAAATCAATCAAACTTGACGAGAAACGCAGAGAAACGCAGCTTAAAGCTGCTCAATCAACAACCCTGAAAAATCCACTCCATCCCATAATGACTGCACACAGTGAGACGAAAACAAGAGAATAATTAAAATGTTGAAAGAATTTTAACACCTCCTCAACAAAAAAAGGAACAAGGAAGTGTTTTAATGTGAAGGTGTGAAGAGGTAAAATGAGTAGTATTTAGAGTGTTTTACAGCCGCACATGTACATTTATGGCTCATGAAAAATTCTAGAGCTGAAATGAAATTTATGTGTGCTTCATATGTTTCCGACTGTGATAATGTCATAATGATTTATAAAGTGTGATTAAATTCAAAATTGCTGGCACTACAGGAAACTTGCCCGGTTTTTTGAAGTTTAGTCGTGAAGCTTTTAGTGAAAAAATTTAAAATTTGGTTAATTTATAGCCAGAATTTTTAAAGGAATATTTCAAAACAAAATATCCAGCATAAAGCTCTAAACAATGAAAAATCACAACTAAAAGCTCAAGTTCCTTTAAATTTATAGCTTTAAATCTTCATTCTGACATATTTTTTTTTATGTTCCTAAAAAGTCGCTAGCTTTACTTCATGAGATTTATATCCATTCCCAATAACATTACTAAACTTGACAGTAGTAACAAGAGATTTATATAAAGACCAGAAAAAAAATATTCTCAGACCTTATCTTCCTTTATTCATTTCATCAAAATAAATCAAAAGCAAGCTTAAAGTTATGAGAATAAAAATTGTTGAGCTGAAAACCGACAAGGAGCTTTTTTGGCATGAAAATTTGAGAATATTAGAGAAATTTATGAGATAAAATGACAAGTATGATGAGCACATTTTGATGTGATTGATGCAGCATAAGATGATAAATTTGAATAAGATGCTTATTGAGTATATTCTGCATAGGGAGGATTGGCCATCTGCAGTATTTTTGTATACGCTGCTGTACTTTGTAGTGCTAAACTTAGAAATGTCTTGATTTTTCCCAAAAGTGTCATCGATATTTTGCAAACATTTTCTAAGCTGGCTACTAACTATAATAGGCTATAAGTTGGCCATATGATCAAAATTCTCGAAAATAATGCTTGAAGTTAGCGTCTGTCGCTGGTCATCATTTAACAATTAAGAATATAAATCATCACTGTCTTGAGATACTTTGGGTAGACACAAAAGGATCAATAATTCAGAAGACATCAAGTGACATCAAGAGATTGAGATTGCGTCTTGCCAACATTATATTATTTAAACGTCAAAACCAGCTTTACACCCTATGCTAGCCTAATTCCACATATTTCAACTTATACTTTCCAGGACAATTTTTAGGGATACTTATCTTGTATAAAATCAGTAATGGACAACCTGTGTGCCATAGTACCTAATAGGTTGCCCAACTCTGCATTAGATACTCTACATCTAGCCAAAATTTTGTAATATTGAAAGGTTTCGAAGACAAAAACTCTTGCGTACCCTAACTGGCAAAAGACCACTTTTAGGTACTGTAGTGGTCTACATACGAGTAGAATACTACACCAGCGATAGAGCCAGTATAAGGCATCGACTGAGGAAGGCCATGAATCACACTTGATCTGTACAGCCAGCGAAGTAAGTAAGTGGTCTACATGCACCATTGCTCTTTGCCTATTAGGAATATTGAAACTCTTGCCCAGAAAGGAGAGACTAGACCCTATAACTCCTCTTAGATACACTTCCTCTATATTCTATACATCCATTTACCTTGATTACAATCAATAAAATCATAATTTCTCACGTATAAAATTTCAAGTACAGACAAGCTGAACAAACAATGGCTAAAAAAAAGTCAATCGTCGACTGAAAAAATGTTCAAGAAACGCAACAACAAAAAATCAAGCAAAAATTGAGAGAAGAACAAGACAAAAAAAGGTAAAAAAACAGAATTTATGGAAGCCTCTCGTCAATGCCATAAAAAGTATCCAAAAAAAAGCGTTTATTTACATAGAAAAGCTCTCCGTTAAATCTAAAGGCACAGCCACGAAGGAATGAATTCAATTGAAAGAAAAATCGAGGCAGACTCAACAGCATTGATGAGGGATGAACAGCAAAAAAAAGAAGCAAAATTTTCTCATTTTAATTCCCATTGCTTTAGAAAATTTTTCATCTGTTAAGCAACTGGCATACTCATTTTTTTTTGGTACAAAGTCATATTAAGGCATAAAGGAGGAAAAAAGGGATTCGATGGGTTTTATAATCCTTTTTACCATTTCTATCTCATAAATTGGATAGAAAAAAAAAGGCATCGACTCGCTTTCCTCTCCAATTCTTCTGTAATACATGAGCATTTGCCTTCTTTTTTGCTGCTGCTGCTTCCTTTGTGATCATCTCAGCCTAATTTATGTTATATTGAAAACATTTTTCTCATCCTCACTTCCTTTTAACAGCTTTTGTAATTTTATCATGAATTCATTCTTGTATAGGTGATTAAAGTGTTGTTACAGATGCTGCTTTTTGATGACTAATGCGATTTAGATTTTTATTCATGATGAAACACATGACATTTTTTTTTATGAATACATATTTTTTAATGAGTGAGCTTTAAAAAGCACTCAATGGAAGCAAATGTGAGGAAATTTTATGGAAATTTAATGATTTGGGACTTGGATCCAACTGATCTGTCCCTAAATTCTCATCGAGTTCACTAACTTATTGACTGTTGACGGTTATTTGTATTTAAGCATTATCTAAATCAGGGCTGGACAACCTATTATTTTTGGCTACATACCTCGGTGATAAGCCCAAACTGAACTCGCACACTGCATCCGGTTCTTGACATTTCCAGTTTTTATTTGTCGGAAAATTAGTGTGACACACAGGTTGCCCACAACTGATCTCAGTTTTTTCAGTTGTTGAAACGATTTTACATGTACGCTTATCTAATCACATTGGGGATAAGACTCGAAAGTATTGTCGGATTCGATTAAAACCGCACTCGGCATAAACTCGGTTTGTGTATTACGGCTCATGAGTTATTTTCACCGTCATTTTTTTAAAAACACAAACTATTGTGAAAAACAATGAATTATTCACTGATCTAAACAGTATATTTACTTAAATGTAAGCTTATCTAATCTTTAATCATTAAATTTGATAAATTGATTGAAATTATTTGAAATTTGTCAAAAATTATTTAATATATGCCTAAAATATGTAAAATTGTAAAAATGAAATATATCTTCAAATGCATTGTTGGTTCAGTGGTAGAATGTTCGCCTGCCACGCGGACGACCCGGGTTCGATTCCCGGACAATGCAGAAGTGTTCTTTTTTGTTACCCTAACTTTTTCATCATTAAGTTAATTATTTTTTTGCAGATTTTATTACTAAAAGTTATTTATACTAACTTATTACGTTACGTAACGAATTAACTTAAACTTGGCTTCCGAAAGTAAATTAAGCTGGTAATCATGTTAGCCTACAACGGGACATTTCCGTTCTAATTTCAGCTATGAACCGGATTTTGTTTAAAAAAATAAATGAAAATCATTGTTTCTATTTTTATCACATTTAGAGCTACTTTGTAAATTCTATAAATAGAATTTTCGCACTTAAAATTAATCGTCAACGTTCATATCACGTTGAGCACAACAGTTATCGTCCGATCACTGAAGTTGAGCAACATCGATCATAGTTAGTACTTGGATGGGTGACCTCTTGAGAACACTATGTGTTGTTGGCTCCTTTTTTGCTAAATTTTGGAATACGACCAGTTTCAGGTAACATCTGATGAAGAACAATTGGATCCTGGATCACAATTGATCTGTGCAGCCAGCAAAGTTGGCATCACTAATTTGGACGACCAAGATTTCGAGGTTTACGGGAGGTTCCCTAGACTATAAAACAAGAAGAACAACCAGCCATAATACCACAAAAAAATGCTCCCAATTGCTGTCATTGAAAAAAATCAAATAAATCACCTCAAAAAAGCTCCACCGTAAATAAAAAAAAGAGTCTCCCTTGACCCACTGCCATTCAATTATCACTCATGTTTTAACAAATTTACACTTGATGAGATCTGAAAAAAAGTTATATGGGTACTTGAGAAAAATGCCATAAAACATTTTGCCTGTCAAAAAAGGTCGAAATAAAAAAAAAATGCGGTTCATGGTTTGATTTTCACTTTAGTACAGTGGTGGTCAACCTTTTATTTATTGTGGGTTCAGCTTGTTATGAAACCGCATATGGTATGCGGCTCATGAGAATTTTGAATTTTTTGATGGTGCCGCGACACACAGGTTGCCAACAACTGTTTTAGTCATATTTTCACTTTAGTCCAGTGGTAGTCAACCTTTAATTTCGTGGGTACATCTTGGTCGTAAACCGCATACGGCGTACGGCTCATGAAAATTTATAATTGTTAAGTGTGTTGCGGCACACAGGTTGGCCACCACTGTCTTAGTCAAATATATATAAAAAAATTGTTTTATGAGTTTTAGCATTAATTAAAAAAAAATCCTCATCAACCTTAATCTACCCCTCAGCTCCAAACGATTTTTCATTACATTTCTCTCGTCTCAAAAAAAAAATCATTTAAAAGCCAACAATCAACGAAAGCACAAGTGAAGCATAAAAATTTAATGATCATTTTAAATTATGAAATTAATCATGAATGTAATTTGTGTAGGATACAAAACAGCATAACGTACGGGGTAAGGGTTATAAAAATGAATAACAAACAACAGTCACGAGAATAAAAGACCAAAATTCAGTCATGTAAATTTGATTTCATTATAACAACAAAAGTAAACCAATTACAGCTCTAGACTATTGTTCAGTCGGTGAGGATAGAAAGGGGTTTTGAAGTATCATGAAAAGCTCTTTACAAATTTGCCATTTTTTTTTTGTTTGGATGTTGAAGGTCCATTAAAAATTGAATTTTTTTTTGTAAATAAATTGTGCGTGTTATGGAAATGACCGATTAAAAATTAAAAGGTGGACTGAATTTAAATATTTATTTTGTACTGAGTGCTGTTGCTAAACCATTTTATGAGTTTATGGTCTGTGCTTTATGTTTTGATGACTCTGAATGATGTTTGGTCTTAATAAGGTTGAGTTGATTGTAATTTTACGGATAACTATTGTAATTTTAAAAAGTATTTAAAATTCAAATGAAAATTATTAAAAAAGGTTTAAAAAAAAAAAAAATTTAAAAAATTGTTTTAAAAATTCCAAAAATTTCAAAAAAAAAATTTTAAAATTTCAAAAAAAAGTTTTAAAAAATTTAAAAAAAAGCTTAAAATATAAATTTAAAAAAAAAAATTTAAAAATTCAAAATATTAATTAAAAATTAGATTAAAAAAAAATTTTCAAAAAAAATTTTAAAAATTAAAAAATTTTTGAAAAATCAAAAATTTCAAAAAAATTTTTTAAAAATTAAAAAAAAAAATTTGAAAATTAAAAAAGATTTCAAAAATTCAAAAAAAAATTAAAATTCTAAAAAAAAAAATTCAAAAAATTTTATAAAATTTTAAAAATTAAAAAAAAACCTTTAAACCTTTCTAACCTTCTTCTAAATTCCCATCCAATCCAACTTATTCATTCAAGTAATAATCATTCCAACTCTAAAAATAAATTTCTCATAAAATTCCATCTCTATAAAAACGAAAGAGCTTAAGTACGAAACCCAAGAAATATAGCATTCACCTGTAAGATGTTAAGGATTCAGCTTGTAGTAGTTTTTCGTTCAAAGTTTAAAGACCATCGTGAGGAGTGCTTTAAAAGTTTTAACATGAACGTGTTCACACTGTCATCAATACTTTCAGAATTTTACTATCGCAAAAAAAAAGTAAATTTCCATTCAGTTTTATATCTTGAAAAAAAAAAGAGTCACTTGAATAGCTTGTTGAGATGAAAAGTTGGGGATGATTGTTGACATTTTGACTGAGTTGTGAGAGCAGTTGATGTTGATTTTGAAATTTGAGGTGTACATTTATTGAACGGTGAGGACTTTTTGTTTGAATAGTGAATGTTTGACATTTCAATTGTTCAGATTGTATCTGACAATATGTCAGGGTCACGCTAACGTGGTGCCGGATTTTGAATCGACTAGCCGACTTATGGACAGACAACTTGTACATAGTCAGATGGGAAGCTTTTTGACGACAAAGAAACATGGTTACAGCAAGAAATAAGACAAATATATAGCATATGTCAAGGCATATTTAGTAGAGTACACATCTTAGTCATCAAACCATGATCAACCCTCTTTGGAATCTCAAGAATAGTCGGAAGGTATCAGACCAGTAACATCGTTTAAACTTGACAACGAAGAGCCTTAACCCGAAAAGCACAATTCAGAAATCACCGAAAATCCAACCTCAGGTTAGCGTTACTCTTGCCATAGGTCAGATTCGATGACATCAAGCTTCATTTCATTTTCAAGTCAGCCTGTGCTCAGATTTTCTTCAATTTCTGTGTCGAAGATATTGACTCATTTTCCAAAATACTCTTCGAGATTCCTTATCATCATCCCTAACCTCAAAACAGTCAATAAAGTCTTATCAAAATCCTCAAATCTAAAATGCGTCACGCTTCCAAATTGAACAGCAATCCGATGATTTTCCAACAAATCTTTGAGTTGTTCATGTTAAAACATTGATAGGGAATAAGATGATTCAAAGATTTCTTCCCTTTTTATTTTATGATCCCGAACGAACACCTTTTATGTCGTAAATCAAAATGTGCATGTTCTTCTCACTCGTCGTATATACTTTTTTATTCTTAAAGCAATGAGAAGCGATTAAATTTTATGGCGCGTCATAAAGAGAAAAAAGGTTAAAAATTTGCTAAAAAACCCTTTTTTGTCTTCTTCTTTTTCCATCTTGTTGATTCTTATAAATAATTTAGATGCACGCGAGAGGATCTTTCGTCGGTGAAACTTTCCATCACCTGCTATCCATACTAATTTGTGTCATAAATTCAGCTATAGTAAGTGTTTTGTGAGGTTTTAATGTTGCAAACCAGAGTTGCCAAACAGGCATCTGGTATGGGTAAAAACCTTACAATTTCTTGATAATTTGTATGGTTTTTAAAACCGTTTATGAAATTGTGGCAGTAACAAAACCATACAAATTGTAACCTAATATCAAGAAATTGTACGGTTTTTGGCTATGACAGGTACATACAAAACCATTCAAATTATCGAGGAATTGTACGGTTTTTGCCTGCGACACGTGCCTGTTTTACAACTCTGATGCAAACTTTTGTTTACATCGTAAAAAAAACTACAATTTAATTATGTATGATCCATTTCAGCACCATGTTTTGTGTACATAAATTTTATATTGACTATTTCAGATGTTTACTTACTAAAAATGTTTATAGATCGAATTTTATTGTTCTTGATTTAATTAAAAAATTGTGACTCGATTTTTATGACTTTCAATAAAAAATAGAATGAAATTATTTTTATGAGCTTTTTTTTAATCTACTGCTGTGACTGTAATAATTATTGTCGCATTTTATATTGTTTGACTTTTTTATGGATCTAATTTAATAAGATTGAGAGATGAGACATTAAGATTGTGATTTAGGTTGAATGTAGTCGTTAAAGCTATTTTGTTAATTTTTCTTTAATTCTATGCGGTTATTTTTGGTAATTATTACAAACTTTTGACTAATTTTCATGTCCACATATTATTGTTTAAAGTAAAAAATCACTTTTTATTACTCACAGCCCCTTCTTCCTCCCTCTTTTTCTCTTATCAATTTCAAGCTGTCACAAGATCATACATTTATCCCTTTTTTTAACCCTTTGCTGCGTTAAAGAACGTCTGTACAGCTCTATTTTTCGATAACTTTTGCCAATTCGGAATATTGAGAACTCTAGCGTCCTTATCAACACATCCAATCCAGGAACTATTCGGTCTTTCGATCTTTTTCTGTCCACAAAGTCTGCAAATTTTACTCTAGAGTGACAATATCATCATAAGCTCATAGAATTCATAAATCTATTTCGATTCACTTCTGTCCATTAATTAACAGTATTCATCTCTCAAAGACACCAATTGCTTCCTCATCTGTTTGTGTAGAGTTCCAGATTTCCAAGCCGTATAATGCAATAAATCGAATAATCGTTTAGTATAGCTTGACCACCTCTAAACAGACTCTTGGACAGTGCTTTAAGAAATGCACCATATGCTGAGTAGATCCGCTTGTTTTGATTTTAAACTTGCAAGATAGTATTTGACCATAGTTTCTAGATCGTGCCATAAACATCCAATATACAGTATAACACCATTAAAAACTTATCTTTTGACAACTGTCTAAAAAATTCTCTGATACTCTAATAATCTCCCATGACTATATCAGAATCTCCACTTAACATAAGCTGAGCTCAAAAATTTCATCCCAAAAAATACCCAATTAAATTCAACATCAACTAACTACATCCCAAAAAAAGTTCCTATTAACATTCAACGTCCACCAAAAAACATGCAAACGTATATCCATTAAAAAAAAGTTGATTAAATAAAATGTGAAAAGTTTATTAACCCAATATGTTTCCCATCGATTAAAGACTACAGATAATTAGATTATCTTAATTGAAAACTTTTAGTCGATGCCACAAAAATCTCGATATTGCCATAAAACCAACCAGCATCGTGCAACATTCGAGTAAGGTTATCGTAATCAATTTATTGACTTTATTCGATTAAATTGATGATATTTTGATAACATATAAAAATAAAATTGTGTGCATTGACATTTTGTAAGAGTCATAAAAGTCCTAGCATGTGCTTAATGGCCATAAGTTTCATTTTTCCATCCTTTTTTTGAGTTTAACTATGGTAAATATTGTCGATAAACAGACATTAAAAGGTAAATTATATCCCTCAAAACCTTATGCAATTAAATTTATGTTACAGCATAAAATTTTAGTATGCAAACAATGCATTGAGTTCGTTTTTTTTTTTTGTAGCTAACGACGAAGGTACAACATATTGTAAATATTTGAGTGGAATCATTTTTGATGATGATGTTTGGCTTCTCTCATTGGATATAATGTTTGGCACAAAAAAATGTGGGGTAAGTTTATCTACCATAATTGTGTGTGTAAACGAGAAAGTTTTATGGAGGTTTGTTCCAGATGATAAATTGAAAATTTTTTTTTTATTCCTGATAGTTTATGAGGATTAAATAATGATGAGGAATTTTTTTTAAGGTATGAAATATTTAATGTGCATGTCGAGGAGATTTAATGATCTTTTTTTTTCTTCATCATAAAAATATTTTTCAATCTGATGTTGACACTTGAGTAAACTTCAGGGTTGGCAAGTCTCCAATAGTCCAAAAATGCGCCTGTAATGTTGTGATATATCTGAAACCAAATAGTGATGGAGCAGACGTCTCACAGGCAATGAGCATGCACTTACTCAGTAGAGTAAGAGCTTAGTCTACTTAAATATAATAGTTAAGCATATAAACGAGTGAGCTTTTAGCTTATTCTGGTCTTTGGAACTAGAGACGTTCGGTTGCTTGTTCAAGGGTTTTCTGCATTTCTGGGCAACTTTAAGCTTAAATATCAAGTAGAACTGAATAAACTTGGGTTGAGTCGGAATCGAACCATTTTATACCCATTTCATTTTAATATTGGATGTATTTATTGGATGTAAATATTTAATGAGCAGTCCAACGTCCTTTTCAAATTTGATCCCAAAACATTCCTTTTCTGGATTTACCAATGATCTAAAATCATTGAATACTGAACTTTGATGATTTTGTCAAGATGAATAAGATTTTTGATAACAATTTCTCAAACCAGAGATCGAATTCGACTTCGATAAAGTCGAGAATTGAGTTGACTTTTTCTTACAAAATTGGAATCGACTTTGAGTAGACATTTCATAGGATCGAGCCTGGGATCGTTAAAAACAATACAATGTTGCTTTTTAGTTACTTATGGGAATCGAGCCCGCTTCATTAAGATTTCCAGTCGAACTCTCTTGACACTAACTTGTCAATAGTTTCATGCAAGCTTGATAAAATGCACATTTAAACAATTGATCTACTCACAAAAGCATCTAAAATACGACATTATTAAAAAACCTCAAGAATAAAATTACCTTAATTCCACAACCCCCTTTCTACATTCCCACAATGTAATTTTCATTAAGTTTCAAAAAAAATTCTTGTCAAATTATTTTTTTAAAAAAACTTTTTTAATCAAAAGTTCGCAACATTTTTTCTTCGCTTAATCCTTTTCTCGGTATTTTTTTGTGACATTTTTCATTTTGCGATGTGCTTAATAGACACATGTATGTAACATAATTGAGTGATTTACCAAGTTTCTCATGTGAAATTTTTTGTCTTCGTTGGAAAGGTTTGAACTCAATTTGCGTTTAAAATGATGAATTATATTTTGAGGTGACTGAGAGCTTTTGATTCTGTTGGAAGGAGGGTGGTTTTAGATGTCAAATTACGAAATGAGGTAGAACAACCTATATGAAATGAGTAAGCGTTTTGTAAAATTAGAATAATGATTTGTCTTGAAGGAGGTATAAATGAGAATAGAACTTAAATATTGGTATAGTGTGACTTCTTGTTGTCAATCTTAACAGGCAATGAGCACGCTGTTTAGAGCTTGCTCTTGACGAGAATTATCAGTTATTTTATGTTAATATGATCTGAATTTGCGACTTCTGTTTGGAAAGCATGAGTCACTTGCTTCATATTTGCCTGCATTTTAGAAGAAGCAAGAGATAGTATTCTAATTGGGGTTGGAATTATTAGCTTTCGTCGACATCTACGGAAGGTCATGGATCGCAATTGATCTGTGCGGCTAACGAAGTACATAAATAAGAGTTCAATTCCTATTAAAATCTACTTAACGGGAGGTATTATATGTTAAGTTGCAGACAAACTCACACTTGTGTGAAGATCGCTTTAAGGTAACCCAGTGCCCCTACTATACCATAAAAGCATACTATTTGCTTATTAGGGTGATAAACAACAGCACATAATTAATTTTCTCTCATCTCATTACGAATATTTCATGCAATAAATTGCCTCGTTTTCGTATCAGATAATCATGACTGAGATTGCATAAATAATTCTTTCCATCTAGTAAAATCATTATTGTTACAAATAATGTGCACACAGTGTAGCAATATGTTTGTATTCATTATAATTCCATCGAAAAAAATATTTTGCAGCAACTCACAAAAGGCAAAAGTTCAAGTTCCATGCCAACTAAAAGAACGTTTTAACTAAATTTTTAACAAAACATATTTTTAATTAAATTATAATGAAACTGAATTTTCATCACAAAGTTTTGAGCTTTGTGCTGATATTGTTTAGTTAAAAAATTCCTTTCAAAAATAGAATTTGAATTTTTCTATTAAATATTTAAAATTGAATTAAATGAAATGTCAATAAAATTTTTCGTGCGCTTCGGTAGAACTTAATTAAGAAACTTTTGCCTATGCAGGTCCATAATGTCGACCTAAAATTGATGCAGACAATGGCATAATTGAAAAGTTGAGAGTAATTAGAGCGATTTTTTAGACTTTTAATGGATTTTTGTAGAATTATTTTGAGGTTACGATCATGTTTTGGTCACATTTTGATGCTTTTGCGGGTTTCTAGCTACAGTTATACATACGAATATGTGCCAACGTTACATTTGCAACCAACTAAGGTTGTAGAACTGGTAAAATGATCAAAAATTATCAAAACTGGTCAAAAACTTTCAAGAATGTTCAAAAATGATCGAAAAATTGACCAGAATTGACCAAAAATGATCAAAAGAGTGTCAAAAATGATTATTGATAATCAAAATTGACAAAAAGACCACAAAGTATTAAAAATTTTGATCAAAATTACTAAAATTTCGCCAATCAACTCCGACTTCCCACGCTACTGTTCAAGCAACCCACACATCCCGACATACACCCAACTGCAACATCCTTCGATTCCTCAATCAATGGGCAAATTATTGCACAAATGAAAGAATAAGCAAGGCTCAGAAAGGCTCAGACACTCAACCGAAATTTAATTTTTTACAATTTTTACAATTTTTTCATTACAAAAATTGTGAACAGTATTGTATTTTTCTAATGGTTTTATCTTTTCATATAAAAATTGTGAAAATTGTAGAAATTCGTACAATTTTCGCAATTTTTTCATACAAAACTGACAAAATTGATTTTCAAAAACATAAATGGTTTCATGATTTTCATATTAGGGAAATGTAAGTGAAAAATTGATTTTTCTCGAGGTTTTTCATGTTTTTATAAGAATAGAGACGAAATTCGAACGAGAGTTTTTTCATCCTTAATAACAAGAATAATTTAAGGGATTTTTAGGAAACCGAGGTGAAATTCGGTTTTTCTGAGGGATAATTTAAATATAAAACCTAGGCAAAATTCGGCAATTTTTAGGGCGATTTACCCCAAAACAACCACAAATTCGGCAATTTTGAATCTAATTTCCCCAAATTCACCAAGGCAAAATTCGGCTTTTCTGATGGATAATTTCGAAATATAAAAATAGGCAAAATTCGGAATTTTAAGGGCGATTTAAATATTGAAACCGAGGCAAAATTCGGCAAGTAAGGGTAATTTTCCCCAAAATAGAAAAGGCAAAATTCGGCTTTTCTGTGGATAATTTACCCGAAATATAAAAACCTAGGCAAAATTCGGCAATTTTGAAGGGCGATTTACCCCATAATTGAAACCGAGGCAAAATTCGGTAATTTTACCCCAAATATAGAAACCGAGGCAAAATTCGGCAATTTTGAGGGGTAATTTACCCCAAATATAGAAACCGAGGCAAAATTCGGCAATTTTGAAGGGTAATTTACCCCAAATATAAAAACCGAGGCAAAATTCGGCAATAATGAAGGGTAATTTTTAATTGAAACCGAGGCAAAATTCGGATTTTGAAGGGTAATTTTTCAAATATAGAAACCGAGGCTAAATTCGTTAATTTTGAGGGGTAATTTACCCCAAATATAAAAACCTAGGCAAAATTCGGCAATTTTTTTACCCCAAATATAAAAACCGAGGCAAAATTCGGCAATTTTGAGGGGTAATTAACCCCAAATATTTTTCGGCAATTTTGAATGTAATTTACCCCAAATTAGAAACCGAGAAAACTTTTCGGCAATTTTGAAGGTCAATTTACCCCAAATATAGAATGGCCGAGGCAAAATTTGGCAATTTTGAGGGGATAATTTACCCCAAATATAAAAACCGAGGCAAAATTCGGCAATTTTGAAGGTAATTTCAAATATAGAAACCGAGGCAAAATTCGGCAATTTTGTAATTTTCCCAAATATAGAAACCGAGGCAAAATTCGGCAATTCTTAACCCCAAATATAGAAACGATAAAATTGGTGCCAACCCTAATTAAGAAAATCAAGGCAAAATTCGGCTTTTTTGAAAGTATTTCCACACTAATTGAGAAATTCGAGGTAAAATGATCAAAAATGAGACATTTTTTAAATAAGAAAAAAAATTTCAAGAATGTTTAAGAAAATTGATCGAAAAATAGCAATTTACAAGAATTCCCATTTTGTAAAAATGATAAAAATTTTCACATTTCGCCAATGAAAAAACATGATCAAAAATTCAGTTAAAATAAAAATTTTTATCAAAATTCCATGTTTTCACAAAGTGATCCTTCCAGTCACCTATGACTCACTCAATCCCCATTGTGAAAATTGTAACAATTGTACAATCCCCCATACACAAAACTGTGAACATCCTCTCAATTCTCTAAGTCAATGGGCAAATTATTGCACAAATCGAAAGAATAAGTTCTGAAAATTAACTTTACACTCGAACATAGAGAGTCGACTCTAACAGCGTCAAATGAAAATTGAAAATAGAACAAAAAGTTTATTAAATCATTTCAGTAACACATAAACTTTTTCTATCGAGCAATGCAATCAATGGAGGAATTGAAAGTTTATATTTTTTTGAGAGTTAAGCAATTGTAAAAATTGGATAGATGAATTTATTTGATTTTTTTTGTTTTTTGCTGTAGTAGCGAAATTGATGGAATTTGTAGTGATTGAAATCCGCAATTGAGTTTGGTTCAATCGTCAGGGAATGTTTGGAAGTTTTTGGAACGCTTAAAATTGTATTTTTAGAGCCCTTTCCTCACCGTACCGGTTTGTAACCAAAAGGTATCCCTCTTTCTAAATCACTTTCTAGAACCATGCTCCAAATTGGATCCTAAGCTATTACAAGAGGCTTACCCCATCTGGCCCTATTGCTGATCACATCCCAAAGCTTGTACAAACTCTTTGTTTTGACATTTAATTGATATTCTCGTATTACTCCTTTACGCTTCCATTTCGCTTTTGGAGAATCTCCTCATCCTCCCTAAGCGTTATGCAACTTCTGAACGTTTCCTCAGGTGTTCAATTGTTTCAAAAATTACAGCAATTTAGAGAACTCGAAGGGACAAGCTGCGAAGTTGGTTTTGATGGACACAAACCGAGTTGATGTGGCTAGAACAGCGAAAAAGCATTCAAACTCGTCTGAATTTCCTCGGATCAAACCCGGTCGTTAGGATCGGTAGGTCGACACTCTAACGACTAAGCCACTGCTGCGTATTCCTGCTAGACTTTAATGGTATAATTAAGTCTGATTTCAACAAATAAAGCTGATTTCCGCATTGTTTCGCTCTAAAAAGCTCTAAAGATCCACAAGACTAAACTTTAATAGTCTCTATCAAGTCTCTACACTTCCACTCTGTACAGTTTGTTGTTACAAATGTTCTTATTATACAATTTTACGCTCCAATTTACAGTTGTTTACTCTCTTCGATAATATAGATTCAATTAATTATTATGTGACGTTCAATAAAACTTTACAAATATTTTAAATCAACAAATTAATTTTCTCGCATTTAAATTAAGAGAAACATTTTCAAAATATTTATTCAATGATTCAAATAAACTTTTTTTTTCTGCCAAGTCTATGCCTTTTGGGTGGATTTTGTGTTCAAATCAATTTATTTAGCACGAAAATTTTTGTTTGATGATGAATATTTACTCGCTGTTTTGATTGATTGATTTTTGACGCAGATAAAATATTTGCTAATTTTTCAATAATGTTAGATAATATTTGATGTTAACTGTGTGCAGTCGATGTGCAAATATCAAAAAAATTGAGATAAATTAATGTCAAAATTTTTGTAGACTTTAGGAATATTGTCCGCAGATTTTTGATCTTATACAAGTAAGGGCGAAACCAGAACAAACGGTTTCCGATTTTCTCGGATGAGAGCTCATGCCCTCGTCGGGCTACGCTTCTATATGCAAAACTCAGACTAGGTACATAGCTAGATCGCAAGAATTTAGAAGATTTTGGGAATTTTTCAATGAGAAACTCTTGTAAATTGAAGAATTTATCCAAAAAGGGAGGAATTTAGACATACATAACGCCCAAACTCCCTCCTGACTGGGATGCATCACTGGCTAAACCATTCATCAGAAAATAGAGCTTGAAATCAACTCAAGTTTTATATGGAATCGAATTGATTTTTCTATGCAATATTCGAGTTGATGTCATATCAGGGAGCGTTGCCGAAAGGCTGTTCCCAATACACTGCTACCTCAGGTTCTCATCTGAGGACACATACAAAATCATACAATTGGAAGATTTATTATTTTAGGTCCTCGTGAAAATATCACCGTTCCATGCAAAAGAATAAGTTTAAGAACAAGTTTTGAGTGTATAATTAAAATAAATTCAAAATAAACATTCCCGAACAGAATAAGTTGATCAAAAGTCCGGCACATGACCAACAAGAGTTCAGTATGTTTTCAAATTCGATTCAAATCCGCATTCAGTCATGTGAGCGTGAAGCTGAATTTCTGATAGATTAGCCCGGTGGTGTGCTGCGGCGCAATAGAATACAGCTAAAAATTTTTTTTATAATGTCTTAAGCCACATGTCATATGCGGTTTTAATCGTAGGTTACCGCTAAGGTGTGTCATGACATAAAAAATGTTGCCCATTACTCGATTAACCAATTTGTGCCATTCGGGATTTTTTTTGTGATGAAATATAAATGCGAAATGGAAACGACACAAAAAATCCATAAATTAATTCTTTCTTATCTCAAAACAAAATATATTGACATTAAAACTCGTTATTCAAAGTTCAGATCATTTGTCATTTAGTATAGATTTAATTTTCATAGTGAGAAGATTAGAGATATTAAAGAATGTGGAATTAAAGCGAAAAATATTGAATTGATGCTCACAAAAATGAGCAAAAATCATCGAAAATTTCATAATGACAGTTTTGCGAAGGATGTGAGCTTGAAATTTGGAGGTAATTTTATTAATTTTATCAATTTGAAATAGTTTTTTTGAAGTAAACTGAAAATTTGAATTTTTTGTTAATTTTAAATTTAATTCCAACCTTTTTAGGTCTTGAACTAGAGTCTCTATTGACATCAGATCACACTACAGGCCCTAACATTAAGATCAAAGACACAAAAATTGATAAAAATGAGGCAAAATTTGAAACATTTCAAAATTACAACAGCAAGGCAGACATATTTGAAACCATTGAGTCATTTAGTCTAACCAAATCCAACCAAGACACTTTACTAATAAAATTTCAATCTTCAGACAATTTAATCGACCTAAATTCATCAGATCTTAACAAATTGAACAAAATTTTTGCACATAAATCAGCCGTGATCATTTTGGAGTCAGAAAATGATTCTTCGATTTACTGGAAATTAAATGAAGTTGAAGAATTTTTGACATTAAAAATCAATGAAAACCTGAATTTAGAAAAGGATAAGAAACTGCATGAGTATGTTGCCAATTTTCTTGCTAAATCTGTTGAAAATAATCATTTGGGTAGGTTTTGATATAAATTTGACATTATTTGTAGCTTAATTGAAATTTCATCCCTTGATTCAGGTCTCATCAGTAAACTTCAAGTTCAACCTGGAATGAAGTCAATCAGTCTTGATCTTCTTGCTGATCCTCGCGACTTCAACTTACTTATTCTTGCAGCTGAGTATGGAAACTCAGAAATTGTCGAAATTTTACTACTACATGGAATGAACACGAACTCATTGGACAATAAAGTCAATGCTCAAACTCTAGCTTATCAAAATCAACATTTCGACGTTCTGCACCTATTGTTGCAAGCGAATCTGAAGTTCCCAGACTCATTTGATGCTAGCTTGTGCACAGGAAAATGCAAAGAATTTTGCAATGTCACTGAGGAAGTCCATCAACTGATCAAATCTAACGACTACGAAAATCTTAAAGAAATTTTGAATCAACACAAAAATCTCAAACATTTCTACAACTTTTCAAACGAATCAGCTTTAAAAGTTGCGATCCTCAATGGATCTTACAAAATTTATAAGGAACTAACAAGACGGAAGTTTCGATACGCATCTCATGAAGATCCAGCTGAATATTTGCAGCACTTAAATGACGATGATAAGAAGATCGTTCGGGAAATTCACAATAAATTTTCAGAGGGCATTATTGACAAGCACATTAATGTTCTGATTGGTAATTCCTTCATTTATCATGACGAAGTCGATGGACAGGACAAGCAGGACATCATCAGTCGAGCATACAAGTCACTCGATTCCATACCACTCGTCAGAATCATTCTCAAGATTGTTGCTGCATCAAAAAATTTCAAAATTATTTTCGACTTTAATCGTGAGTCAGTGAATGTGGCAGATCCAACAGTTGACTCGTATACTCAAGGTCTGTTTTATGTGTCGGGTAGAATCTACATTGGAGCTAAACAATTGCTCAATTCGGCTACTGAACATGAAGCTTTAGGAAATTTAGCACATGAACTATGTCACTACACAATGAATTTAGTCTACAATAACGGAGCTAATCCATATGAAGCAGATGATTCGAGCACTAAAGAAAAATTAGATGAAATTTTGGAAATCTGTAAGAAAAGTGATGAAAGAGAAGACATAATTGACACTGTGTATGAAGAATATCCAGAAGAAGTTCATCATGCTGAGTTGATCGTTCGTCCTGTGCACATGTTAGCTTACTATCGAAATTCCCCTGATATATTACAGCAAAGGATTGAAGCTTACAGCAGCTTATTTGAATTCTATGAAAATAAAATTTATCCTGATATGAAAAAAGCACTGCCAGAGATTGAAGGAAGGGACAGAATTGTGCTGGAACAAAAGAATCGAAAAATTTCCAAATTAAAGAAATTGTCTGCAATTGGTGGGGTTTTGACTATACTTGGAGTTATAGCAGCAATTGCTATTGGATTTATTTTCTATACACCGACTTATAGTTTTGATGAACTCAATTCTGAGCAGCAGACAATTGTCCTAAATTCATCAATAATATACAAGAATAATGAGATTCAGCTGAATGATCTATTTCCTGCTGATTCGATTGCTTATAAAATGTTGACATCTGATCACATCTCTCAAATGTTACACGGTGAAATTTTGAACTTTGATGATCCATATGTCCATTATTTGGATGAGCTAGTCACACATTCATGGACAAACTTGACCGAGAAATTGCAGGAAAAAATTCTAACCTCAAACTTGACATTCCAAAATGAAAGTTTGAAGTTCAACATTTTACATGAATCAAATCCAAAGGTCTTCGACTCGCTAACGTCTCAACAAATTATTGACGTTTTGGACAACAAATCACTGACCATATCCAACATGATCAAAAATGACACAAACTTTATCGCAACAAGGAAGATATTTGATGAAAATCTCCATGAACTTTATTATGATTTTATGCATTTTATTAACGGAGAAGACCGTTCATGTAGATGTGAGTGCCTCAATATTACTGGAAATACCAAAACATTCAAAATATTTTACGAAGAATTTAGAAATCAAAATTTGGATACTCAAATCAAAAAACTGGATGAAATCAGAAGGAAAGAGACTTATACAGTCTGTCCAATTGAAGGCTACAAAATTAAGATTTACTTCTATCCATATCCTGTAGCTGAAACTTTACTGACTCATACATCCTTACAATTTGACTTTGAAGATGTGCTTAAAATTGCTAATGACACAAAAATGTTTGTTTTATCAGCAGAAGCAGGAACTGGCAAGACTGTGACGTTTGAGCAGTTCACGATGAGGATCAAGAAGAAGTTTCCATCTCGCTGGGTTTCATACATTGACTTGAAAGATCATAAAGAGTTGTATAAGGCTGTTGAGACTTTTGACGATGTGAAGGATATGATTGAAATGATTTTTGGACTTAACGATAATAACAAATTTGAGAAAGAGATTTTTGAGGAATTATTCAAGTCCGGGAATGCAATCATATTATGGAATGGATTTGATGAAATTTCACCGGAATTTAGTGAAGCTGTATTGAAGATACTAAGCATAATTAAGGACAACACTGAGAACATTCAATTTATATGCACAAGACCACTTTATACTGACAAATTGAAGGACAAATTCAGTACAAAGACCTACACTTTGATTCCATTTACTAAAGATGAGCAAATTAATTTTATAACCCAATTCCTGATTGCTAACAAAGTTGACGAGTCAAAAATTCCGGATTATATTCTGAAAGTTCAGTCCATAGTTAATTCCACTCAATCAAAAGAAGGCTTTGATACACCATTGCTCCTTGGAATGATGGCTGAACTAGTCTCGAGTGATGTCGAAATTTATGAGACAGAAAATTTGTATGAACTTTATAGGAAATTCGTTGAGAAGAAGGTCCAAATTTGGCAGGAAAACAGCGCTTTTGCTCAGCAGTTCCTCAATACTCTTGTGACTAGCGGATTTAGTATCAAAAACTTGCATCAAAGGTACGCAATGAGACATGAACTGCAATCGGGTGACTATTCCTACAAATTTGCATACTTCAATGCCTTAAAGCTCAAAGTCATGCGACAAAAGGTGCCAAAAGGATTAACAAACGATGAAGTATCAAGAATGGGAATTTTGTTCATTAATGGACCGAAAACTTTCAAATTTGCCCACAGAACCTTCGCTGAATTCTTTGTAGCTCAATATTTTGTCGAGAACATTTACTTTGCAGAAGATGAGCCAACTGACGAGGAAGCAGAACGACGAATTCGATTGTTCTTCCAGACATTCAACTATCCATTCTACAGAATAAGAATCTTCATCAAATCCTTCCAAGAAACTCAAGCTGCGAATGAAACGCAAGCATTCGATGCTCAAATATCAAAAGTTTTGAGGACAAAATACCAGCGACTTTATTTTAACAGCATGAAGGAACTAAATGAGATTCCATTGTTAGACTTTTGGGCAAAGGATAACAAAGTCCTCACAGAACTGCTTCAAGTTAATGCTGATGAAACTCTTTATACAGCAACTTATAATTATGTTTATTATCCAGGATCCAAAAACCAAATTATGTATCATAAAGGAATAAGTGACCTTGGAAAGAAATATCTAAGTGACAGTCAATATCAAAGTTTTATAAGTGACAAGAATCAAAAAGGAATAATTTTGTGGAGTTCTTACTGCCTGGCCTCAAAGATAATTATGTTAAGGGATTATGGACATACATTTCATGAAAGGTTTACCTTAGCTGACGAATTATTTGAAAATCTTGATCCAATCCACGTCTTTGAATTGATAGCAAAGAATCTAACAAAACCTGAGCTTAAGGCACTTTTAACTTCGGAAATAATTGTAAATTCTGTGAATCTGATCAATGGTGGTGTCCGCTACATCTTCAACGAATCCATCTGGAATTTTATTGAAGAAAATTTAACAACTGAGGAACAGAAGCAACTGCTTGTGAAGTTTTTCAGCACATCCTCGATTTTGTATAGCATTTATAATCTCAATTTCGGATTCGACAAGCTAGAAAAGCTCTACAATAGTTCAGAAATTTACCAATTCTTCTTAGATACAAAAATATTGACCATAGCTGCAAATTTCAGGAGCTACACATTCCAAATTTTATGGAACTTTTTCATTAATCATACGACTCAAGATCAACAGAAGTCAATAATGACACAAATTGTTCAAAATGATTGCATTTCAAGACCATTTAAAGCGTTTGAGCAGCTCAAGTATTGTTATGTATTTCCACCACTGAACATGCTGCAAACCTCGCTGTTCTCATTCGAAAGTCTTAGATCATTCACCGAAATTTCTAAAATATACGAAACTTACTTCAACAGAACTGAAATGCAAGAAATTATTTTGTCAAGTGCATCCGATTTCCTGCCAATTTTGATTGTTCAAGGCAGTCAAGATTTATGTGACGAAACCATCGGGTATTTAAAGGAGCTGTTCATTGGTGATGAGGAAGTTTTGAAAAACTTCTTACTGCAAACAGTTGAGCCAACAAAATTAAATGTCTTTGAACTTCTGATTGATTTCAATGACAGTAACAATTGTCTGGATTTATTCACCAAATTACTTGAATAAACTTTTATTTTTTGATCAAAAAAACCATGATATTCCTACTGGCATACTTCCAGTAACCAAATGCCTCATGTGAGAAACCAGTTAAATATTCACGTCATCATACAGATTTTCAAAAAGTAAATTGAGACTTTGTTGATGACGGCAGCATCAAGAGTGTAAAGAAAATATATTGTCACATGTGGATCTGCCTTATGTAAATTAACTCTTTTAAACTTGTATATAAACACACAGGATCTTTTTGGTGACTCAGTATTGTGTCAGTATTTGATGGAAGTACATCAAAAGAGCGTTTGTTGAATTATTTTTATATTTTGTTAAAAGAAGACAATTGATAAAATGAGCATAGACCATTTAATGTCTCAATCACATCAAAATTTAGTCGACCAAAATGATAATTTAGTTGATGATCCAAATCATATCAATATTGATGGTAAGTTTAGTGAACTTATTAATTTTTAACTAATTTACTTACTGGAAGACGGTAACCGGCGATGGAACCAGCTTTAGGCAATCCGAGGGAGGCCATGGATCACAGTCGATCTGTACAGCCTGCGAAGTTATTAAGTCCTTAATGGCCAGTGAAGCCATCCGGAAGAATTGTGATACATTTGGAAGGCTTGACTTAGATGGCACCTGAAATAATGTTGTTCAGGCTGCTGAATGTTAGTTATGGCTGCTGAAGAACCGTTAACAGTTGTTTTATTGGGAAAAAAACCCATAAATTAGTCATGTGTATTTTGATAAAGATCATGACACAAAAATGCTAAACTTGTGACTCCCATAAATAAGATTATGATCACACAAATTATACGCTGACAAGAAGTATCGAATATTTTGCCTACAATAAACGGACTTGTCCTGTATTTCTGGGATTTACCATCGAAACGCATCACCATTATATTCAATTTCAAGAATATAAATCAAAATCTGGAAGTTTTTTTTTGTATAATTGGAAGTAAAACTGGCCTGAACGCGTGGATATTGAAGCCTTCTTGCCTTTTTAAATACCTGAATAATATCAATTGACAAGAAAAAAATTGTTAAAAATTAAATTTTAATTTTTGAGGACAATATTCAGCTAAATGTAATCATGGTTACATTTTGTTGGTTTTTACTCGCTGGATTTACTGGATGTTAAATGAAGCAGCATAACGTCTCATCAATCCACTGTTGTTATCGACTTAACGAGCACATTATGTGCGTTTGATGGAATTCAACGGTCATTTTAAATTCAAATTTGATTGTTTTGCCGACTTGCAGCCAACTTCATGCTTTAGTGAAACTGAACGCGTCCTTTAAAAAACGTGAGAAAAAAATAATTTTTCTTTAAAAAAATTATTTTAAGTGCTGTTTTGAGGTGTTAGCTGCCTGATTGTTGCTGCGAATTTATTAGAAGACTGCTGAACAGACCTAGGAAAGCTTAATTTGTTGGTCAAATGGTAAGTATTCTGAAAAACAACAAATAATTAAATTTGAAACTTTGCAAATTTATTTTTGCTCTGTTGTTGTGTTTTGCCTCGCTGAATGTCGGATTTATGCTGCTTTACGGACACAATTGTGCTTTTATGATTGATCTCTGAGTCGAGTGAAGCTTAATTCACCACTCATGAGAATTTTAACACAATTTTTGAAATGTCTTGTGTGAAAAGACAAAATTGCAGGACATCATATTATTTTGGAATTAATTCCTTAGTTTAATCTAATGTGATTGGACTTACTTGTTCTGGATCATTGTAATCGATGAATTAATGTGTCAAATTAATGCAATATTGCTGAATTAAGATTATTGTGAAGTGTTGATGGAAATATTTCCTTGGATGTTAAAATCTGTCGTGAATTTGAAAAAAATTAGTACTGGATCTTTTTACACTTGCTGATTTGACATTCGTCTTAAAGCTTTCGACAAAATGGATGTAATTATGTGTACTGGATCATTTGAATGCGACAAATGCTACAAACGAATTGCTTTTTTCGTAACTGGATGATCTGAATAATCTCAACAATTATAAATACGTCAATGATGCAGCAATGGAGCAATTTTGCTGAATAATTCATTAAATTGGCAGCTTATTAGGAATTACCTCTTTGAGAACTGAATCTCAGAAAGCATGAGAGGTTCGTGATTGACATTAAACAATGGAAATTCATCATCAGAATGGATGGTCTTTATGGAAAGGAATGATTAAATGATGTGTGATCATCATTTTCCATTTCATCGTTCTAATTACGATTATCGGTTCGTGTGTTGGATGAAATTTTGGCACAAAAACTATTTCCAGATTTTCTTTTCGAAATCTTGCGTACACGAATTGTGACTGAATATATTGTTCATTTGGTCTTATGACGTACTCGTGTCTTTGCTATATGCAGAGCTTGCAAGTGGTTCTGATCATAAGGCTGAATTAGAATTATATAATTATTAATTGACTGCAACCTTCCAATAGCCATATAAAAACATAATCTATATTTTTCTTTCAGACTTGACACTAAGATCGATTGAATCTACAATAGACAATCCTTCAAACGATTTATTCACAGTAATAGATCTGAATAAGATTGAAAATGAGTTCAAGTTTAATACAATCAAAGACTTTAACAATATAGCTGATATATTTGAAAACCTCAAATCATGTGATATTAGTGATAATCAAAACAAACAACATGAAATTTTATTGTTAAAGTTTCAAATCACCGACTCCTTAAAATTAAGTAAAATCTGCCTAAATAAATCGGCTGTGATTGTAATTGACTCAATAATTGACCATAAATCCGTTATTTGCTGGAAGTTAGCAGGAATTGCAGATTTTTTCAAACTCAAAGCAAATGAGGAACTAAAGTGTGGAAAAGTCAAAATACTAAATGAATTTGTTACGAATTTTCTTGCTGAATCCGTACAAAATAATCATTTAGGTAAGTTAATATAGAAATAACATCCAAAAATCAACAAAATAATCATCACAAAAATCTAATTTTTTTTTTCAAGGTCTCATCAGCAAACTCTCATTTCAACCTGGAGTTAAGTCAATAAGTCTTGACCTACTTGCTGATCGTCGCGATTTTAATCTACTTCTCCTTGCAGCTGAGCATGGAAACTCGGAAATTGTCGAAATTTTACTACAACATGGAATGAACACGAATTCATTTGACAATAAAGTCAATGCTCAAACTCTAGCTTATCAAAATCAACATTTCGACGTTCTGTACCTGTTATTGCAAGCGAATCTGAAGTTTCCAAATTCGTTTGATGCCAACTTATGCACAGGAAAATGCAAAGAATTTTGTGATGTCACTGAGGAAGTCCACAGTCTTATTAAATCAAACGACAACCGAAAATTAAAGGAAATTTTGAATCGGCACAAAAATCTCAAACATTTTTACAATTTTGCAAACGAATCAGCTTTAAAAGTTGCGATTCTTAGTGGATCGTACGATACTTATAAAGAATTGACTAGCAGGAAATTTCGATACGCGTCCCATGAAAATCCAGCTGAATATTTACATGATCTAGGAGTTGAGGAGAAAAGAACAGTACGTGATATTCATAACAATTTTTCAGAGGGCATAGTTGAAAAGCACATTAATGTTCTTATTGGTAATTCCTTCATTTATCATGACGAAGTCGATGGACAGGACAAACAAGACATCATCAGTCGAGCATACAAGTCTCTCGATTCTATTCCACTCGTTAAAATCATTCTCAAGATTGTTGCAGCATCAAAAAATTTCAAAATTATTTTTGACTTTAATCGCGAGTCAGTAAATGTGGCAGATCCAACAGTTGACTCATATACTCAAGGTCTGTTCTATGTTTCAGGTAGAATCTACATTGGAGCTAAACAATTGCTCAATTTTGCTACTGAACATGAAACTTTGGCTAATCTAGCTCATGAGCTTTGTCACTTTACAATGAACTTGGTCTACAATAATGCTGCAAAGCCTTACAAAGCATATGATAAGAAAATTATTAAGAATTTTCAAGAAATTTCAAATATTTGTAAGAAAAGTGATGAACGAGAAGATATTGTTGACATGGTGTATAATGCATATCCAGAAGACGTTCATCATGCTGAGTTAATTGTTCGCCCTGTTCACATGTTAGTTTACTATAAAAATTCTCCTGAAATATTAGCACGGAGGAAGAAAACATACAGCAGATTATTTGATTTTTATGAGAGAAAGGTCGTTCCAGAATTAGAAAAAGCTTTACCTGAAATCGAATATAGAGATGAAAAAGTCATTAAAAAGAAAGATAAAAAAATTTCGAAGTTGAGGAAGGGAGCAATTATTGGTGGCATGTTTTCAGTCATTGGCATCATAGCTGCAATTGTCTTTGGCTATAGTTCATACAAATCAGCTTATAGATTCAAAAACCTATCAATTCATGATCAGAAAGTCATCGAAATGTCTCCGATTATGTACAAAAATGTAAGCCTTAAATTTGTTGAATTATTTCCCAGAAATTCAAAAGTATATGATAGATTATTGCCAGTTCACATACAGCAATTGCTTAAACCAAATGGATCTCCTTTTGACGTTAGTAGTCCTTACAAAAAATACTTAGATAACTTTGTTGAGCATGATTGGAGGAGCTTAACAGAAAAACTGAAGGAAAAAATTTTCAATTCTAATTTTATTTTCCAAAATGAAAGTTTAAAGTTTGGTCATTTGTATGAAGTTGTCCCTAAATCATTTGATTCACTGACTTGGCAGCAAATTATGGATGTCTTGGATGGAAAAGCATTGACAGTGTCTAACATGATTAAAAATGAGACGAAATTTATTGTTGACAGAATTATTACGGATGAAGATATAAATCTATCCCATAATTCATTACCGCTTAATCTGGATGGCGTTCTAAAAATTGCGAATGAGACGAAAATCTTCATTTTATCAGCAGAAGCAGGAACAGGCAAGACTGTGACATTTCAGCAGTTCACGATGAGGATCAAGAGAAAATTTCCAACTAGATGGGTTTCTTACATTGACTTGAAAGATCATACAGAACTTTATAACGCTATTGAGACTCTTAATGATGTAAGAAATATATTTGAAATGATTTTTGGACTTAATGATGAAAACAAATTTGAGAAAGAAATTTTTGAGGAACTTTTCAAATCTGGGAATGCAATCATATTATGGAATGGCTTCGATGAAATTTCGCCAGAATTCAGTGAAACTGTTTTGAAGATACTAAGCATCATTAAGGACAACACTGAGAACATTCAATTCATATGCACGAGACCATTGTATAAGAATCATCTTCAAAGCACATTCATGACTGATATTTACACACTAGTTCCTTTCACAATAACAGAACAGAACAACTTTGTAGAAAAATTTTTAATTTCAGAAAATATCAAAAAGCTGAAAATTTCACACTACATCACAAAAGTTCGAAAAATCATCAATGCTACTCAATCTGATGAATTTGATACGCCTTTATTGCTTGGTATGATCTCAGAATTGATCTTAAATGACGTCGAAATTTATGAAACTGAAAATTTATACGAACTTTATAAAAAATTGATTGAAAAGAAAATCCAAATTTGGCAAGAAAAGAGTAAATTTGGTAAACAATTCGTCAATACTGTTCCGATAAGTGGATTCAGCATTATAAATTTACATCAAAAATACGCTCTAAGGACTGAACTTCAGAAGGATGTTTATCTTCAGAATTTTGTATACAACAACGCTCAAAATTTGAAAATCATGCGACAAAAAGTTCCAGAAATCTTGTCAAATGATGAAATTTCTAGGATGGGTATTTTAAAAATAAACGGATCTAAATCTATCAGAATTGTACAGAGAACGTTTGCTGAATTCTTTGTTGCACAATATTTTATAGAGAATATTTACATGTCTGAAGATGAACCAGCAAGCGCGGAAATCGAGCATAGAATTCGAACATTTTTTCAAATATTAGCTCCACCGTTCAAAAACATAAAGAATTTCATCATGTCATTCCTTGAAACCAAATCAGCAAATGCGATAAAAATGTTTGATTCAAAATTTTCAAAGATTATAAGGAAAAAATTCCAAAATCTTTATATTAATTCACTTGAAGTCAGCAATGAAATTCCACTCCTAGACTTCTTCGCCAAAGATCACAAAGTTTTGACTGAATTGCTGCAAATTGATGCTGATGAGACACTTTATTCTGCGATATTTAATTATGACGGTCATGCAAATTCAAATGAGAAGATCTCAACTGGTATTGCTTTGAAAAATTATGGTAAGCAACACTTGACTGACATAGAATATCAAAAATTAATGGATATTAAGAATCAAAAAGGAATAATACTATTCAGCTTCTATTGCACAAACCGAAAAAATCGAGAGATCATTAAACCTGGTAGAATTTTCCATGAGAATTTCACATTAAGTGACGAGCTTATTCAAAATGACGATCCGTTTTTTGTTTTTGAAGAAATCACAAGGAATTTAACAAAACCTGAACTTAAAACACTTTTGACATCTGAAATAATATTAAATCCTATTTATACCAAACATATTAATAGCATATTCAATGAAAAAATGTGGAAAATTATTGAGGAAAATTTAAATGAAACTGAACAAAAGGAAATGCTACAAAAATTCTTCAACACCACGACAATATTCTTAGATGAAAGAAATTTACAATTTGGACTAGAAAAGCTACCAATATCATTCTCAAACACTGAAGTTATTGAAATATTTTCAAATTCATCGATTTTAATCAAAGCTGCAAACTTCCACAAAAATAATTTTCAACCTTTATGGAACTTTTTTATCAATCACACAAATTTGGACCAACAGAAGTCAATGCTTAAACAAACAAACCAAAATGAATGTTTTGCAAGACCTTATGGTGATCTTAATCAAGTAAAGCATTGCTATGTATTTCCAGCACTCAACATGTTGCAAGCATCCTTATTCTCATTTGAAAGCCTGGATTCATTTAAAAACATTTCTAAAATATACGAAACTTACTTCAACAGAACTGAAATACAAGAAATTATTCTCTCAAGTGCATCTGATTTCCTACCTATTTTGATTGTTCAGGGCAGTCAAGATTTATGTATCGAAACTATCGGGTATTTAAAGGAGTTGTTCATTGGTGCTGAGGAAGTTTTGAAGAACTTCTTACTGCAAACAGTTGAGCCAACAAAATTAAATGTCTTTGAATTGCTGAGTGATTTCTTTGATCGTAACAATTGTCTTGATTTGTTCACCAAATTACTTAAATAAAACTAAATTTGTTGATTAAAAAAAAAATTAAAATTAGTTTTTGCAAACATGTAAACAAATGCCTCTTGTGAAAAACGAGTTAAATGGGTTCACGTCATCTACAGATTTGAAAAATAAATTGATGACGGCAGCTTCACATGTGAAAGAGTTTGTGAGAGTGTAAAGAAAATATATTGTCAATATTTTGTGGATCTGCCTTTAAAATTATTCAAATTATCTCTTTCAAACTTGTATATAAACACACAGGATCTTTTTGGTGACTCAGTATTGTGTCAATATTTGATGAAAATACATCAAAAGAGCATTTGTTGCATTTGTTGGATATATTTAGTTAAATTAAAGCATTAAAAGACAATTAATAAAATGAGCATAGATTATTTAATGTCTCGAACAAATCAAAGTATGGTCGAACAAAATAATAATTTGGATATGGATCTAAATCACCATGAAATTGATGGTAAGTTGAGTGTTTATTATATTCTTACTAGGTTACTTGTTTTCCAATCACGATTTGTTAGTAATGGCTGTTGAGGAACCGTTAACGAGTTTTTTTTTTTTTTTTTTTTGGGAAAAAACCCATTGGAAAAAAAAAGTTAGTCGATCAAGTATATTATGATAATGATCATGACACATAAATGCTAAAGTTTAGCAGCTAAACCATTGATTCTCATACATAGGAATAATCACACAAATCATACGAGCCTCTTGAACGACAACCACTGCAAGAATAATAGCTAAAAATTAAATTTTAATTCATTAAATTATACGGATCCTACTGATCTTGTTTTGTGGGCTTAAAAGTTACCTGATCCTACTGGATTTTTTTTGTGAGTCTGAAAGTGGCAGCTGATTAGGAAGAGCTCCGCAAGAATATAGTTATAAATGGAAGGTTCGCGATTGACATCGAGCATTGAATGACAGTTCATCAGGATAGATGGCATTTAAAGAAAATAATTATTGAATGATGTGTGATAATCGATCTTAATAAGTTTGTTATTGTAAAACGACTGTTTTATATTATTAACTTACTTCGATTCAATACCTCCCATAGGATTATTGCAGCACCTCCAGATAATAAGGCAGGGAGCTTCAAGCATTTAATTATTATTAATTGATAGCTTTCTTCCAAGAGATATATAAAAAATGATATTTTTTCTTTCAGACTTGAAGCTAAGAACGATTGAATTATCAATAGACAGACCTTCAAAAGATTTAATCACAGTAATAGATCTGTAAAATGGAAAATGAATTGAACTTCAATATAATCAAAGACTTCAGCAATATAGCTAATATAATGCAAAATATTGAATCATATGATATTAGTGATAATCAAAACAAACAGCAAGAAGCGCTGCTTTTAAACTTTCAAATCACAGACTTCTTGGAACCAAGCCTAATAGATTTAAGAAAATTAAACAGAATTAGTCAAAATAAACCAGCTGTAATTGTAATTGAATCAAAAGTTGACCATAAATCCGTTATTTACTGGAAACTTCCTATAACTGAAGATTTTTTCTCACTAAAATCAAACGAGGAACTTAATCCTGAAGAAATCAAAAAACTAAATGCATTTATTACGAATTTTCTTGCTAAATCTGTTCAAAACAATCACTTAGGTAAGTTTATATAAGAATAACATCCGAAAATCATTACAAACATTTAATTTCTTTAAGGTCTCATTAGCAAACTTTCATTTCAACCTGGAGTCAACTCAATCAGTATTGACTTACTTGCTGATCGTCGTGACTTTAATCTACTTCTTCTTGCAGCTGAGGATGGAAACACAGAAATTGTCGAAATTTTACTACAACATGGAATGAACACAACCTCATTGGACAACAAAGTTGATGCTCAAACTCTAGCTTATAAAAATCAACATTTTGACGTTCTGTACCTGTTATTGCAAGCGAATCTGAAGTTTCCAGATCCATTTGATGCCAGCTTATGCACAGGCAAATGTAAGGAATTTTGTGATGTTACTGAGGAAGTCCACAGTCTTATTAAAGCTAACGACAACCGAAAATTAAAAGAAATTTTGAATCGGCACAAAAATTTGAAACATTTTTACAATTTTTCAAACGAATCAGCTTTAAAAGTTGCGATTCTTAAAATATCTTATGATACTTATAATGAACTGACAAGCAGGAAATTTCGATATGCGACTCATGAAGATCCAGCTGTATATCTACATGATCTAGGCGTGAAAAAGAAAAAAGCGGTATATGACAATTTTTCAGAGGGCATAGTTGACAAGCACATTAATGTCCTTATTGGTAATTCCTTTATTTATCATGACGAAGTCGATGGACAGGACAAGCAAGAAATTATCAGTAGAGCTTTCAAATCTCTTGATTCCATACCTCTTGTCAGAATCATTCTCATGATTGTTGCAGCATCTAAAAATTTCAAAATTATTTTCGACTTCAATCGCGAATCAGTGAATGTGGCAGATCCAACAGATGAATCGTGTTCTCAAGGTCTGTTCTATGTGTCAGGTAGAATCTACATTGGAGCTAAACAATTGCTCAATTCTGCTACTGAACATGAAACATTGGCTAATCTAGCTCATGAACTTTGTCACTTTACAATGAATTTGGTCTACAATAATGCTGCAAAACCTTATAAAACTAATGATAAGAAAACTATGAAGACTTTCCAAGAAATTTTAGATATTTGTGAGAAAAGTGATGAACGAGAAGACATTGTTGACATGGTGTATGAAGCATATCCAGAAGAAGTTCATCACGCTGAGTTAATAGTTCGTCCTGTCCACATGTTAGTTTACTATAAAAATTCTCCTGAAATATTAGAACGAAGGAAGGAAACATACAGCAGATTATTTGATTTTTATGGGAAAAAGATCATTCCAGAATTAGAAAAAGCATTGCCGGAAATCGAACATAGAGCTAAAAAACAGAAGGATCAAAAGATTTCGGATTTCTGGAAGGGAGCAACAATATGCTCCCTGGTATGGTTAATAGTTACTTCCATTATAGTTGCAAATTTTATTGTCCTTTTACTTTTTGCGATCAGAATACAAAATCATAGTTTTAAAAACCTACCAATTTATAATCAGAAATCCATCGAAATATCTTCGATTAAGTACAAAAATGTAAGCCTTAAATTTATTGATTTATTTCCTCGAAATTCGAAAGTTTATGATAATTTATTGTCAGTTCACATTAGGCAATTGCTTGCTGGACCTCTTTTTGACGTTAGCAGTCCTTACAATAAGTACATAGATAACTTTGTTGAACATGATTGGAGGAATTTAACAGACAAACTGAAGAAAAAAATTTTAAGTTCATATTTTACATTCCAAAATCAAAGTTTAAAGTTTGGCAAATTATATGAAGTTGTCCCGATATCATTTGATTCACTGACTTCTCAGCAAATTATGGATGTCTTGGATGGAAAAGCATTGACAGTGTCTAACATGATTAAAAATGAGACGAAATTTGTTGTTGACAGAATTATTACGGATGAAGATATAAATTTATCCCATAATTTATTAGTACTTAATTTGGATGGCGTCTTTAAAATTGCTAATGAGACCGAAATCTTCATTTTATCAGCAGAAGCAGGAACAGGCAAGACTGTGACATTTCAACAGTTGACGATGAGGATCAAGAGAAAATTTCCAACTAGATGGGTTTCTTACATTGACTTGAAAGATCATACAGAACTTTATAACGCTATTGAGACTCTTAACGATGTAAGAAATATGTTTGAAATGATTTTTGGACTTAATGATGAAAACAAATTTGAGAAAGAAATTTTTGAGGAACTTTTCAAATCTGGGAATGCAATCATATTATGGAATGGATTTGATGAAATTTCACCAGAATTCAGTGAAGCAGTATTGAAGATACTAAGTTTAATTAAGGACAACACTGGGAATATTCAATTCATATGCACGAGACCATTGTATAAGAATCATCTTCAAAACACATTCATGACTGATATTTACACACTAGTTCCTTTCACAATAACAGAACAGAACAACTTTGTAGAAAAATTTTTAATTTCAGAAAATATTAAAAAGCTCAAAATTTCACACTATATCACAAAAGTTCGGAAAATCATCAACGCTACTCAATCTGATGAATTTGATTCGCCTTTATTGCTTGGTATGATCTCAGAGCTGATCTTAAATGATGTCGAAATTTATGAAACAGAAAATTTATACGAACTTTATAAAAAATTTATTGAAACGAAAATCCAAATTTGGCAAGAAAAGAGTAAATTTGGTAAGCAATTCGTCAATACTGTTCCGATTAGTGGATTCAGCATTATAAATTTACATCAGAAATACGCTCTAAGGACTGAACTTCAGAAGGATGTTTATCTTCAGAATTTTGGATACAACAACGCTCAAAATTTGAAAATCATGCGACAAAAAGTTCCAGAAATCTTGTCAAATGATGAAATTTCTAGGATTGGTATTTTAAATATAAACGAATCTAAATCTATCAGATTTGTACAGAGAACGTTTGCTGAATTCTTTGTTGCACAATATTTTATAGAGAATATTTACATGTCTGAAGATGAACCAGCAAGCGCGGAAATCGAGCATAGAATTCGAACATTTTTTCAAATATTAGCTCCACCGTTCAAAAACATAAAGAATTTCATCATGTCATTCCTTGAAACCAAATCAGCAAATGCGATAAAAATGTTTGATTCAAAATTTTCAAAGATTATAAGGAAAAAATTCCAAAATCTTTATATTAATTCACTTAGGGTCAGCAATGAAATTCCACTCCTAGACTTCTTCACCAAAGATCACAAAGTTATGACTGAATTGCTGCAAATTGATGCTGATGAGACACTTTATTCTGCGATATTTAATTATGACGGTCATGCAAATTCAAATGAGAAGATCTCAACTGGTATTGCTTTGAAAAATTATGGTAAGCAACACTTGACTGACATCGAATATCAAAAATTAATAGATATTAAGAATCAAAAAGGAATAATTCTATTCAGTTTGTATTGCACAAGCCGAAAAAATCAAGAAATCATTAAACCTGGTAGAATTTTCCATGAGAATTTCACATTAAGTGACGAGCTTATTCAAAATGACGATCCATTTTTTGTTTTTGAAGAAATCACAAAGAATTTAACTAAACCAGAACTAAAAACACTTCTGACATCTGAAATACTATTAAATCCTATTTATACCAAACATATTAATAGCATATTCAATGAAAAAATGTGGAAAATTATTGAGGAAAATTTAAATGAAACTGAACAAAAGGAAATGCTACAAAAATTCTTCCACACCACGACAATATTCTTAGATGAAAGAAATTTACAATTTGGACTACAAAAGCTACCAAAATTATTCTCAAACACTGAAGTTATTGAAATATTTTCAAATTCATCGATTTTAATCAAAGCTGCAAACTTCCACAAAAATAATTTTCAACCTTTATGGAATTTTTTCATCAATCACACAAATTTGGACCAACAGAAGTCAATGCTTAAACAAACAAACCAAAATGAATGTTTTGCAAGACCTTATGGTGATCTTAATCAAGTAAAGCATTGCTATGTATTTCCAGCACTCAACATGCTGCAAACATCCTTATTCTCATTCGAAAGCCTGAATTCATTTAAAAATATTTCTAAAATATACAAAACTTACTTCAACAGAACTGAAATGCAAGAAATTATTCTCTCAAGTGCATCCGATTTCCTGCCAATTTTGATTGTTCAGGGCAGTCAAGATTTATGTAACGAAACTATAATGTATTTAAAGGAGCTGTTCATTGGAAATAAGGTAGTTTTGAAAAACTTCTTACTGCAAACAGTTGAGCCAACAAAATTAAATGTCTTTGAACTTCTGATTGATTTCAATGACAGTAACAATTGTCTGGATTTATTCACCAAATTACTTAAATAAAACTAAATTTGTTGATTAAAAAACGGAATTGAATTAGTTTTTGCAAACATGTAAACAAATGCCTCTTGTGAAAAACCAGTTAAATGTTCACGTCATCGTACAGATTTAAAAAAATAAATTGATGACGGCAGCTTCACATGTGAAAGAGTTTGTGAGAGTGTAAAGAAAATATATTGTCAATATTTTGTGGATCTGCCTTTAAAATTATTCAAATTATCTCTTTCAAACTTGTATATAAACACACAGGATCTTTTTGGTGACTCAGTATTGTGTCAATATTTGATGAAAATACATCAAAAGAGCATTTGTTGCATTTGTTGGATATATTTAGTTAAATTAAAGTAATTAAAAGACAATTAATAAAATGAGCATAGATTATTTAATGTCTCGAACAAATCAAAGTATGGTCGAACAAAATAATAATTTGGATATGGATCTAAATCACCATGAAATTGATGGTAAGTTGAGTGTTTATTATATTCTTACTAGGTTACTTGTTTTCCAATCACGATTTGTTAGTAATGGCTGTTGAAGAACCGTTAACGAGTTTTTTTTTTTGGGAAAAAACCCATTGGAAAAAAAGTTAGTCGATCAAGTATATTATGATAATGATCATGACACATAAATGCTAAAGTTTAGCAGCCAGTAAAAAATACATAGCGACCTGGTCAAAAAAAATTCTTTAAGATATTATATTTTAATCGTATAGAATATGCCGAAACACACAGTTTAATACCAAATTTACATACTCTTCGATGCTTGGTTCCCTTGCTAGAGCCATTTATATCACCGTTACTGACGAATTTTAGGAATCCATTCATAACTTTCTTTGTGTACAAGCTAATTCATAAATTTTAGTACTAAACTATACATGAACTTCTTACTGACATTGTTGATTACTAAATGTATGTATTAAACTTGTTTAAGTTAGTAAAATTAACATTTTTGTTGAAAAATTTTGTAACGATTGGCCATAAATTTGAATTTTTTCAACGAAATTTAGTCAGTAAAATTATTGTAAACAAACCAAAATTCAATAAAAAATAATTAATGAAATAAAATTGAACTTATATTAAGGGATAAAATGATTAAATGAATTGTATTATGTGCGATAATCGATTTTAATCAAAGGTAATGGAACAGATTTAGAGATATTTTCGGCAATCAAATTTTTGTTGAATTCACACAAATTGTTCTATAACATTATGAAGAACTGTTATTGAATAATGTGTGATAATCGATTTTATCAGTATCTAGTTTTTAAGCTACTGTTTCAAATTATTTATTTTGATATCCGTACAGATCAATTGTGATCCATGACTTCTCAAAGATGTCCCCTGGAAGCTATCTCTGATACTGGCCATTTCCCAATGCAAATTACAATACTTTCGAAAGTCTCCTCTCAAGAGTTATATTAAATCATAATTTACATTTCTCTTTTTAGACTTGAAGCTAAAGCCAATAGAATTATCATTCTACAAACCTTCAAAAGATTTAATCATAGCAATAGAATTGACTGCACTTGAAAATGAATTAAACTTCAATATAATCAAAAACTTTAGCAATATAGCTAATATATTTCAAAATATTGAATCATATGATATTAGTGATAATCAAAACAAACAGCAAGAAGCGCTGCTTTTAAAGTTTAAAATCACAGACTTCTTGGAACCAAGCCTAATAGATTTAAGAAAATTAAACAGAATTAGTCAAAATAAACCAGCTGTAATTGTAATTGAATCAAAAGTTGACCATAAATCCGTTATTTACTGGAAACTTCCTATAATTGAAGATTTTTTCTCACTAAAATCAAACGAGGAACTTAATCCTGAAGAAATCAAAAAACTAAATGCATTTATTACGAATTTTCTTGCTAAATCTGTTCAAAACAATCACTTAGGTAAATTTATATAAGAATAACATCCGAAAATCATTACAAACATTTAATTTCTTTAAGGTCTCATTAGCAAACTTTCATTTCAACCTGGAGTTAAATCAATCAGTATTGACTTACTTGCTGATCGTCGTGACTTTAATCTACTTCTTCTTGCAGCTGAGGATGGAAACACAGAAATTGTCGAAATTTTACTACAACATGGAATGAACACAACCTCATTGGACAACAAAGTTGATGCTCAAACTCTAGCTTATAAAAATCAACATTTTGACGTTCTGTACCTGTTATTGCAAGCGAATCTGAAGTTTCCAGATCCATTTGATGCCAGCTTGTGCACAGGAAAGTGCAAAGAATTTTGTGATGTCACTGAGAAAGTGCACAACATTATTAAAGCTAACGACGTCCAAATGTTAATACAAATTTTGAATCGGCACAAAAATCTCAAACATTTTTACAATTTTGCAAACGAATCAGCTTTAAAAGTTGCAATCCTAAATGGATCTTATGATACTTATAAGGAACTGACTGGCAGGAAATTTCGATATGCATCTCATGAAGATCCAGCTGAATATTTATATGATCTAGGAGTTGAAGAGAAAAGAGTAGTACGCGATATTCATAACAATTTTTCAGAGGGCATAGTTGACAAGCACATTAATGTCCTTATTGGTAATTCCTTTATTTATCATGACGAAGTCGATGGACAGGACAAGCAAGAAATTATCAGTAGAGCATACAAGTCACTCGATTCCATACCTCTTGTCAGAATCATTCTAAAGATTGTTGCAGCATCTAAAAATTTCAAAATTATTTTCGACTTTAATCGTGAGTCAATGAATGTGGCAAATCCTACAGTTAACTCATGTACTGAAAGTCTGTTCTACGGATCAGGTAGAATTTATATAGGAGCAAAACAATTGCTGAATTCTGCTACTGAACGTAAAGTTTTGGCTAATCTAGCTCATGAGCTTTGTCACTTTGCAATGAACTTGGTTTACAATAATGCCGCAAAACCTTATAAAGCTAATGATAAGAAAACTATGAATAATTTTCATGAAATTTTGGAAATCTGTAAGAAAAATGATGAACGAGAAGACATTGTTGACATGGTGTATGATGCATATCCAGAAGAAGCTCATCATGCTGAGTTAATAGTTCGTCCTGTCCACATGTTAGTTTACTATAAAAATTCTCCTGAAATATTAGAACGAAAGAAGGAAACATACAGGAGATTATTTGATTTTTATGAGAGAAAGATCGTTCCTAAATTAGAACAAGCATTATGGGATATCGAAAATCAAGTTTTAAAAAAGATGAGTCATAGGATTTGGAAATTCTGCAAGCAAGTAGTAATTGGCTTATTACTTACAGTCATTTGTAACATATTTGTATTATTCATAGTACTTAATTTAGTATTTATGTACAAGATTAGCAAACATTTATGAACCATAAATTCAAAACTTTTCAAAATTTGATTGCTTTGTTCTATTTGGGTACAAACTCATGGGTCAAAGATTATCTTTTTTGTAATACTCTGATTCACACCAATAATTATAAATATGTCTGTATCCATCTGTAAACAATCAATAATCTACTGTACAAAAGAACATTTATTAACTAGTTGACGACGAAGTGTTAAAGTTTTGGGCAAGGAGTTGTTCATTGGAGATGAGGAAGTTTTGGTTTGCAGCAAACAGTTGAGCATACAAAAATAAATGTCTTTGGATTGCTGAGTGATTTCATTGATCGTAACAACTGTCTTTATTTGTTCATAAATTTGCATGAATCGATTAAATAAAATAAAATTGTTTCTAAAAATTTAAAAATAGTTCAATGGGCTCAAGTCCAAATGTGATAAAATGTTCAAACAAATTTATTGATAAGTCGAGTTGCATTAATCACGTCATACTACAGTAATTGAGAATTAGTTTGTTTTGAGATTTTGTTTGTTTTGAGATTTTGTTTGTTTTGAGATTTTAAATAATATTAAAAGTTGCGAAACTAAAGTTTCTTTAATAATAATACAGGTATCAAATCTCATGTATCACACAGCGATGTAAGCAAGTATTTAAATCTCAGAATTCTTCACTTATACTTTATAAACAGTGACCTGCAGTAATACTTTAAAATGGAACTAAAACCAATTCATAATTTCCAAAAACTGGAGTCAACTTACAGCACTAAAGCAGAAAAAAATGTTTTGATTCGTCTTCAAAATCAAGAAGACGAATTAGTTATACAAGAATTACGTCATAAATTCAGAAATAAACCAGTTTTGATCATTCAAGAATCATTTGGAGGTGAAAGATCAACAATTTATTGGAAATCTGCCGATATTGAGGAATTATTAGTTCTCAAATCAAACGAAAACCTTAATTGTGTATATAATAGAAAGCTACATGAATTTATAATAGAGTTTCTCATTACATCTATCGAGAGTGGCCATCTAGGTGAGTTCAAGTCTTAAATCTAACTATCGTGTCTGAGCAGAATAGAATCTCTTCAGAAACCAATCGCTCCTAATCATTATAAAAACTCAAAAGTTTTACTTAACTCAAAATTTACTAACTTATTTTAACTTTTTAAGGTTTAATCAGCAAACTTCAAGTTCAACCTGAGATGAAACCAATATGCATCAATCATCTTGCTGATTCTCGTGACTTCAACTTGTTACTTATTGCAGTTGAAATGGGAAATTCAGAAATCGTCAAAATTTTACTTCAAAAAGGAATGAACACAAACTCATTGGACAGCAAAGTTGATGCTCAAACTATAGCTTATCAAAATCAACATTTCGACGTTCTGTACCTGTTATTGCAAGCGAATCTTAAGTTTCCGGACTCATTTGACTCCAGATTGTGTACAGGCAAATGCAAAGAATTTTGTGATGTTACTGAGGAAGTCCACAATCTTATTAAAGCTAACGGCAACCAAAAATTAAAAGAAATTTTAAATCAACACAAAAATCTCAAACATTTCTATAATTTCTCAAACGAATCAGCTTTGAAAATTGCGATTCTTAGTCAATCTTTTGAGACATACAAGGAACTAACAAGACGGAAATTTCGATATGCATCACATGAAAATCCAGTTGAATATCTTGAAGACTTGGAGTACAGTGGCAAGAAAATAATTCGAGAGATTCATGATAAATATTCAGATAGTATCATTGACAAGCATATTATCGGTCTCGTTGGTAATTCCTTTATTTATCATGGAGATGTTGACAAACAGGACAAGCAAGACATCATCAGTCGGGCATACAAGTCACTTGATTCCATACCACTCGTTAGAAACATTCTCATGATTGTTGCTGCATCAAAAAATTTCAAAATTATTTTCGACTTCAATCGCGAGTCAGTAAATGTTGCAGATCCAACAGTCGACTCGGAAACTCAAGGTCTATTTTATGTTTCTGGACGAATTTACATTGGAGCTAAGCAGTTACTTGATTCAGAGACAGAACATATAACTTTGGCAAACATTGCACACGAGCTTTGTCACTATACAATGAATTTAGTCTACAAAAATCAAGCTAAACCTTACAAATTAGGTGACGTAAAAATGGAAAAGGAATTCCAAAATATCACTGATTTGTGTCAGCAAAGCAATAAGGAAGAAAACATTATTGATATAGTTTTTGATGCTTATAGAAAGAAAATGCATCATGCTGAGCTGATTGTTCGTCCCGTTCATCTAGTTGTCTTCTACCAAAATAATCCAGGGAGACTAGAAAAAAATAAAGAAATTTTTAAAAGATTATTTGAGTTTTATGAGAACAAAGTTGTTCCAGATATAGAAAAAGCATTGATAGATATTGAGAGCAGAGATGAGAAAGTTCAGCAAAAAAAGGATAGGAAAATTTCGAAATTGAAAAAAATATCATTAGTTGGCGGACTGTTAGCTGTCATTGGAATCTTAGCTGCATTTGTTATTGGTATTATTTTCTACACACCAACTTATAGTTTTGAGGAACTCTATCCTCGACAACAGAAAATTGTTTCAAATTCGTTAGTTATTTATAAGAATACGCAGATTCAATTTAGTTCTTTATTTCCTGCTAATTCTACTGCTTATGCCATGCTGACATCTGATCACATCTCTCAAATGCTAAATGGAAAGCCTCTGAATTTTAGTAACCCGCATGTGGAATACTTAGATAAGTTGGTAACTCTTTTATGGACAAACTTAACAGAAAAATTACAGCAAAAATTCTTAGCCTCACATTTTACATTCCAAAATGAAAGTTTGACTTTAGAAATTTTACATGAATCAAATCCAACTCCCTTCGATTCGCTAACGTCTCAACAGATTATTGACGTTTTGGACAGCAAATCAATCATCATATCCAGCATGATTAAAAATAATACAAAATTCATCGTAGAAAGAAGATTTTTTGATGAAAACCTCCAAGAACTTTATTATGATTTTATGCATTTTATTAACGGAGATGACCGTTCATGTAGATGTGAGTGCCTCAATATTACTAGAAATACAATGACTTTTGAAAGCTACTACGAAGAATTTAGAAATCAAAGTTTGGAAACTCAAACCAAAAAGCTCGATGAAATCAGAAGGAAAGAGACTTATAAAGTCTGTCCAATTGAAGGATACCAAATTAAGGCTTATTTCTTTCCATATCCAGTAGCAGAAACATTATTGTCTCATACATCCTTACAATTTGACTTTGAAGGTGTTCTTAAAATTGCCAATGAGACAAAAATTTTCATTTTATCAGCAGAAGCAGGAACAGACAAGACTGTGATATTTAGTCAATATACAATCAGAATCAAAACAAAATTTCCAACTCGCTGGGTGTCTTACATTGACTTGAAAGATCATAAAGAATTGTATAAGGCTGTTGAGAATTTTGACGATGTGAAGTACATGCTTGAAATGATTTTGGGACTTAACGATAAAAACCAATTTGAGAAAGAGATTTTTGAGGAATTATTCAAGTCCGGGAATACGATCATATTATGGGATGGATTTGATGAAATTTCACCGGAATTCAGTGAAGCTGTATTGAAGATACTAAGCATAATTAAGGACAACACGGAGAACATTCAATTTATATGCACAAGACCACTGTATACTGACAAGTTGAGAGATAAATTCAATACAAGGGCCTACACTGTGATTCCATTTACTTCAGATGAGCAAATTAATTATATAACGAAATTTTTAATTGCTAATAAAGTAGATGAATCAAAAATTCCCGATTATGTACTGAAAGTTAAGTCTATAGTTAATTCCACAAAATCAAAGGAAGGCTTCGATACTCCATTGCTTCTTGGAATGATTGCAGAACTTGTCTCAACTGACGTTAAAATTTATGAGACAGGAAATTTGTACGAACTTTATAGTAAGTTCATTGAAAAGGAGGTCAAAATTTGGCAAGAAAATAGCCCATTTGCTAAAGACATCATCAATACACTTGTGACTAACGGATTCAGCTTCAAAAACCTGCATCAAAAATACGCAATGAAACATGAACTGCAGTCGACTAAGTATTACAACAAATTTGCATACTTCAATGCCTTAAAACTTAAAATTATGCGTCAAAAAGCCCCGAAAGGATTGACAAACGATGAAGTATCAAGAATTGGAATTTTGTTCATTAATGGACCGAAAACCGTTAAATTTGCTCACAGAACCTTTGCTGAATTCTTTGTAGCTCAATATTTCATCGAGAACATTTACTTTGCAGAAGATGAGCCAACTGATGAAGAAGCAGAACGGCGGATTCGATTGTTCTTCCAGATATTCAACTATCCATTCTACAGAATAAGAATTTTCATCAAATCCTTCCTAGAAACTCAAGCTGCAAATGAATCGCAAGCATTCGATGTTCAAATATCAAAAGTTTTGAGGACAAAATACCAGCGACTTTATTTTAACAGCATGAATGAACTGAATGAGATTCCATTGCTGGAGTTTTGGGCAAAGGATAACAAAGTCCTCACAGAACTGCTTCAAGTTAATGCTGACGAAACTCTTTATACAGCAACATATAATAATGTTTATTATCCAGGATTGAAGCACAGAACCATGTACAATGCTGAAATCAAAGAATTTGGCCATAAACATCTCAACGAAAGTCAATACCAGACCTTTTTAAGCGACAAGAATCAAAAAGGGATAATTTTATGGAGTTCTTACTGCCTGAGCCCAGGTACTAGTTCAAGGATATATAGTTTAACAGATTTTGAAGATATATTTCATGAAAAGTTTACTTTAGATGATGAACTACTCAACAATAATGAACCAATCTATGTCTTTTTATTGATAGCAATGAATCTAACAAAACCTGAGCTTAAGACACTTTTAACTTCAGAAATAATTTTGAAACCTGTGTATCTTGCTAGTGGAGACATTCGCTTCATCTTTAATGAAGTCATCTGGGATTTGATTGAAGAAAATTTAACAATTGAGGAGCAGAAGCATCTGCTTGCGAAATTTTTCGGGAACTCTTTGATTTTATATAGCAGTGACAATATCAATTTTGGATTGAGTAAATTGGAAGAGCTCTACACAAATTCAGAAGTTTACGATTTCTTTTTAATACAAAAATTTTGACTATAGCTGCAAATTTCCGAAACTACACATTTCAACCACTGTGGGACTTTTTTATCAATCATACGACTCAAGATCAACAGAAGTCAATAATGAGGCAAAAAGTTCAAAATGATTGTATTTCAAGATCATTTAAAGCTTTTGAGCAGATCAATTATTGCTACGTATTTCCACCACTTAACATGCTGCAAACATCCTTATTCTCATTCGAAAGTCTGGATTCATTTCAAAATATTTCTAGAATATATGAAACTTACTTCAACAGAACTGAAATGCAAGAAATTATTTTGTCTTGCACATCCGATTTCCTGCCTATTTTGATTGTTCAAGGCAGTCAAGATTTATGTATGGAAACTATCAGGTATTTAATGGAGCTGTTCATTGAAGATGAGGAAGTTTTGAAAAACTTTTTAAAACAAACAGTTGTGCCAACAAAATTAAACGTATTTGAACTCTTAATAGATTTTCATGACCGTAATAATTGTCTGAGTTTATTCACAAATTTACTTGAATCGATTAGCATAGCATGAAAGTAGGACGAGGCTTAAAAAGCGGAATGACAAAAATAATAATTAACTAAATTGTAACTATATGTAAATAATATAAAAGAAATTATTTCTAAACAAAATTTAAATTTTTTTTATTTGAGATGTCCAAAAATAATATTTTGAAGTAGAACGAGGCTTAAAAAGCTGAATGACAAAAATAATAATTAACTAAATTGTAAATATATGTAAATAAAATTAAATGAAATCATTTCTAAAAAAAAAAATTAATTTTTATTTATTTGAGATGTCCAAAAATAATATTTTGAAGGTACTTGACTACAACATGATCTTGATCTTGGTTTATAGCATAGTTTAACTAAATTTTCAAGTCTTACAGCTTTGTTTCAGCTACAGTAATCGAGATAATCTCGAAAATGTCTAAAGATGTGTCATCATTGAATGTGTGACGTCTAATCGCACCAAGATCACACAACATAGGTGAATCAGAACATCACAGCACACAGGTTACCAATCACTATTTTAAAATAATTTCAATAAATTGAATAAAGAAACATTTATTTTCGTAGATATATTTATTTTATATAATTTTCAATAACCGCTGTTTTGCGTTAACCGCATTTTCAGGTAAAAACCGCTGTTATGCTGTTAACGGTTAACCGCTGTCAGAAACCCTAGTTGACGACGAAGTGTTAAAGTTTTGGGCAAGGAGTTGTTCATTGGAGATGAGGAAGTTTTGGTTTGCAGCAAACAGTTGAGCATACAAAAATAAATGTCTTTGGATTGCTGAGTGATTTCATTGATCGTAACAATTGTCTTGATTTGTTCATAAATTTGCATGAATCAATTAAATAAAATAAAATTGTTTCTAAAAATTTAAAAATAGTTTAATGGGCTCAAGTTCAAATGTAATAAAATGTTCAAACAGATTTATTGATAAGTCGAGTTGCATTAAGCACGTCATACTACAGTATTTGAGAATTAGTTTGTTTTGAGATTTTGTTTGCTTTGAGATTTTGTTTGTTTTGAGATTTTGTTTGTTTTGAGATTTTAAATAATATTAAAAGTTGCGAAACTAAAGTTTCTTTAATAATAATACAGGTATCAAATCTCATGTATCACACAGCGATGTAAGCAAGTATTTAAATCTCAGAATTCTTCACTTATACTTTATAAACAGTGACCTGCAGTAATACTTTAAAATGGAACTAAAACCAATTCATAATTTCCAAAAACTGGAGTCAACTTACAGCACTAAAGCAGAGAAAAATGTTTTGATTCGTCTTCAAAATCAAGAAGACGAATTAGTTATACAAGAATTACGTCATAAATTCAGAAATAAACCAGTTTTGATCATTCAAGAATCATTTGGAGGTGAAAGATCAACAATTTATTGGAAATCAGCAGATATTGAGGAATTATTAGTTCTCAAATCAAACGAAAATCTTAATTGTGTATATAATAGAAAGCTACATGAATTTATAATAGAGTTTCTCATTACATCTATCGAGAGTGGCCATCTAGGTGAGTTCAAGTCTTAAATCTAACTATCGTGTCTGAGCAGAATAGAATCTCTTTAGAAACCAATCGCTCCTAATCATTATTAAGACTCAAAAGATTTACTTGACTCAAAATTTACTAACTTATTTTAACTTTTTAAGGTTTAATCAGCAAACTTCAAGTTCAACCTGAGATGAAACCAATATGCATCAATCATCTTGCTGATTCTCGTGACTTTAACTTGTTACTTATTGCAGTTGAAATGGGAAATTCAGAAATCGTCAAAATTTTACTTCAAAAAGGAATGAACACAAACTCATTGGACAACAAAGTTGATGCTCAAACTATAGCTTATCAAAATCAACATTTCGACGTTCTGTACCTGTTATTGCAAGCGAATCTTAAGTTTCCGGACTCATTTGACGCCAGATTGTGTACAGGCAAATGCAAAGAATTTTGTGATGTTACTGAGGAAGTCCACAATCTTATTAAAGCTAACGGCAACCAAAAATTAAAAGAAATTTTAAATCAACACAAAAATCTCAAACATTTCTATAATTTCTCAAACGAATCAGCTTTGAAAATTGCGATTCTTAGTAAATCTTATGAGACATACAAGGAACTAACAAGACGGAAATTTAGATATGCATCATGATATGCACATGAAGATCCAGCTTGAAGATCCAGCAGATCTTGAAGACTTGGAGTACAGTGGCAAGAAAATAATTCGAGAGATTCATGATAAATATTCAGATAGTATCATTGACAAGCATATTATCGGTCTCGTTGGTAATTCCTTTATTTATCATGGAGATGTTGACAAACAGGACAAGCAGGATATCATCAGTCGGGCATACAAGTCACTTGATTCCATACCACTCGTTAGAAACATTCTCATGATTGTTGCTGCATCAAAAAATTTCAAAATTATTTTCGACTTCAATCGCGAGTCAGTAAATGTTGCAGATCCAACAGTCGACTCGGAAACTCAAGGTCTATTTTATGTTTCTGGACGAATTTACATTGGAGCTAAGCAGTTACTTGATTCAGAGACAGAGCATATAACTTTGGCAAACATTGCACACGAGCTTTGTCACTATACAATGAATTTAGTCTACAAAAATCAAGCTAAACCTTACAAATTAGGTGACGTAAAAATGGAAAAGGAATTCCAAAATATCACTGATTTGTGTCAGCAAAGCAATAAGGAAGAAAACATTATTGATATAGTTTTTGATGCTTATAGAAAGAAAATGCATCATGCTGAGCTGATTGTTCGTCCCGTTCATCTAGTTGTCTTCTATCAAAATAATCCAGGGAGACTAGAAAAAAATAAAGAAATTTTTAAAAGATTATTTGAGTTTTATGAGAACAAAGTTATTCCGGATATAGAAAAAGCATTGATAGATATTGAGAGCAGAGATGAGAAAGTTCAGCAAAAAAAGGATAGGAAAATTTCGAAATTGAAAAAAATATCATTAGTTGGTGGGCTGTTAGCTGTCATTGGAATCTTAGCTGCATTTGTTATTGGAATTATTTTCTATACACCAACTTATAGTTTTGAGGAACTTTATCCTCGACAACAAAAAATTGTTTCAAATTCGTTAGTTATTTATAAGAATACGCAGATTCAATTTAGTTCTTTATTTCCTGCTAATTCTACTGCTTATGCCATGCTGACATCTGATCACATATCTCAAATACTAAATGGAAAGCCTCTGAATTTTAGTAACCCGCATGTGGAATACTTAGATAAGTTGGTAACTCTTTCATGGACAAACTTAACAGAAAAATTACAGCAAAAATTCTTAGCCTCACATTTTACATTCCAAAATGAAAGTTTGACGTTAGAAATTTTACATGAATCAAATCCAACTCCCTTCGACTCGCTAACGTCTCAACAGATTATTGACGTTTTGGACAGCAAATCAATCATCATATCCAGCATGATTAAAAATAATACAAAATTCATCGTAGAAAGAAGATTTTTTGATGAAAACCTCCAAGAACTTTATTATGATTTTATGCATTTTATTAACGGAGATGACCGTTCATGTAGATGTGAGTGCCTCAATATTACTAGAAATACAATGACTTTTGAAAGCTACTACGAAGAATTTAGAAATCAAAGTTTGGAAACTCAAACCAAAAAGCTCGATGAAATCAGAAGGAAAGAGACTTATAAAGTCTGTCCAATTGAAGGATACCAAATTAATGCTTATTTCTTTCCATATCCAGTAGCAGAAACATTATTGTCTCATACATCCTTACAATTTGACTTTGAAGGTGTTCTTAAAATTGCCAATGAGACAAAAATTTTCATTTTATCAGCAGAAGCAGGAACAGACAAGACTGTGATATTTAGTCAATATACAATCAGAATCAAAACGAAATTTCCAACTCGCTGGGTTTCTTACATTGACTTGAAAGATCATAAAGAGTTGTATAAGGCTGTTGAGAATTTTGACGATGTGAAGGACATGCTTGAAATGATTTTTGGACTCAGCGACAATAACAAATTTGAGAAAGAGATTTTTGAGGAATTATTCAAGTCCGGGAATACGATCATATTATGGAATGGATTTGATGAAATTTCACCGGAATTCAGTGAGGCTGTATTGAAGATACTAAGCATAATTAAGGACAACACGGAGAACATTCAATTTATATGCACAAGACCACTTTATACTGACAAGTTGAGAGACAAATTCAATACAAGGGCCTACACTGTGATTCCATTTACTTCAGATGAGCAAGTTAATTATATAACGAAATTCTTAATTGGTAATAAAGTAGATGAGTCAAAAATTCCCGATTATGTACTGAAAGTTAAGTCTATAGTTAATTCCACAAAATCAAAGGAAGGCTTCGATACTCCATTGCTTCTTGGAATGATAGCAGAACTTGTCTCAACTGACGTTAAAATTTATGAGACAGGAAATTTGTACGAACTTTATAGCAAGTTCATTGAAAAGAAGGTCAAACTTTGGCAAGAAAATAGCCCATTTGCTAAAGACATCATCAATACACTTGTGACTAGCGGATTCAGCTTCAAAAACCTGCATCAAAAATACGCAATGAAACATGAACTGCAGTCGACTAAGTATTACAACAAATTTGCATACTTCAATGCCTTAAAACTTAAAATTATGCGTCAAAAAGCCCCGAAAGGATTGACAAACGATGAAGTATCAAGAATTGGAATTTTGTTCATTAATGGACCGAAAACCGTTAAATTTGCTCACAGAACCTTCGCTGAATTCTTCGTCGCTCAATATTTCATCGAGAACATTTACTTTGCAGAAGATGAGCCAACTGATGAAGAAGCAGAACGGCGGATTCGATTGTTCTTCCAGATATTCAACTATCCATTCTACAGAATAAGAATTTTCATCAAATCTTTCCTAGAAACTCAAGCTGCAAATGAATCGCAAGCATTTGATGCTCAAATATCAAAAGTTTTGAGGACAAAATACCAGCGACTTTATTTTAACAGCATGAAGGAACTAAATGAGATTCCATTGCTGGAGTTTTGGGCAAAGGATAACAAAGTCCTCACAGAACTGCTTCAAGTTAATGCTGACGAAACTCTTTATACAGCAACATATAATAATGTTTATTATCCAGGATTGAAGCACAGAACCATGTACAATGCTGAAATCAAAGAATTTGGCCATAAACATCTCAACGAAAGTCAATACCAGACCTTTTTAAGCGACAAGAATCAAAAAGGGATAATTTTATGGAGTTCTTACTGCCTGAGCCCAGGTACTAGTTCAAGGATATATAGTTTAACAGATTTTGAAGATATATTTCATGAAAAGTTTACTTTAGATGATGAACTACTCAACAATAATGAACCAATCTATGTCTTTTTATTGATAGCAATGAATCTAACAAAACCTGAGCTTAAGACACTTTTAACTTCAGAAATAATTTTGAAACCTGTGTATCTTGCTAGTGGAGACATTCGCTTCATCTTTAATGAAGTCATCTGGGATTTGATTGAAGAAAATTTAACAATTGAGGAGCAGAAGCATCTGCTTGCGAAATTTTTCGGGAACTCTTTGATTTTATATAGCAGTGACAATATCAATTTTGGATTGAGTAAATTAGAAGAGCTCTACACAAATTCAGAAGTTTACGACTTCTTTTTAAATACAAAAATTTTGACTATAGCTGCAAATTTCCGAAACTACACATTTCAACCTTTGTGGAACTTTTTCATCAATCATACGACTCAAGATCAACAGAAGTCAATAATGAGGCAAATCGTTCAAAATGATTGCATTTCAATACCATTTAAAGCTTTTGAGCAGATCAATTATTGCTACGTATTTCCACCACTTAACATGCTGCAAACATCATTATTCTCATTCGAAAGCCTGGATTCATTTAAAAATATTTCTAAAATTTACGAAACTTACTTCAACAGAACTGAAATGCAAGAAATTATTTTGTCTTGCACATCCGATTTCCTGCCTATTTTGATTGTTCAGGGCAGTCAAGAATTATGTATGGAAACTATCGGGTATTTAATGGAGCTGTTCATTGAAGATGAGGAAGTTTTGAAAAACTTTTTAAAACAAACAGTTGTGCCAACAAAATTAAACGTATTTGAACTCTTAATAGATTTTCATGACCGCAATAATTGTCTGAGTTTATTCACAAATTTACTTGAATCGATTAGCATAGCATGAAAGTAGGACGAGGCTTAAAAAAATTTAAATTTTAAATTTTTCTTTATTTGAGATGTCCAAAAATAATATTTTGAAGTAGAACGAGGCTTAAAAAGCGGAATGACAAAAATAATAATTAACTAAAATGTAAATATATGTAAATAAAATAAAATGAAATTATTTCTAAAAAAAATTTAAATTTTTCTTTATTTTAAATGTCCAAAAATAATTGAAGGTACTTGACTACAAAATAATCTTGACCTTAGTTTGTAGCATAGTTTAGGTAAATTTTCAAGTCTTTCAGTTTTGTTTCAGCTACAGTAATCGAGATAATTGGGAGATAATCTCGAATAAGTACAAAGATGTGTCATCATTGAATATGGCGTACGTCTAATCACACTCTTTGAAGATCACACAACATACTTGAATCACAGCACATAAGTTGACAACCACTATTTTAAAATAATTTCAATAAATTGAATAAAGAAACATTTATTTTCATAGAAAAGTTTACAATTTGTACATTACATAGGATTAAGTAATTTACTAAATGATTCAATGCAATTATTAGGATCATTAAAATCTCTGAAAAGCTCAAAAACATTCAAATTTGTAGGTTCAATTTCATGCAACAAGAAACTTTTTAGCAGCTCTTCATTTCCACTAAAGATTCTCTTAAGATACTCGGCAGTTTTCACACATAGGTCGTGATTTCCTTGCACCATTAAGACAGGTAAGAAATCCGTACCAGAGAATATTATTTCTTGCATTTCAGTTTTGTTGAAGTAAGTTTCATATATTTTAGAAATATCATTGAATGAATCGAGGCTTTCGAATGAGAACAGCGAGGTTTGCAGCATGTTCAAAGGTGGAAATACGTAGCAATACTTGAGCTGCTCAAAAGCTTTAAATGGTCTTGAAATGCAATCATTTTGAACGATTTGCCTCATTATTGACTTCTGTTGATCTTGAGTCGTATGATTGATGAAAAAGTTCCACAGTGGTTGAAATGTGTAGCTTCGGAAATTCGCAATTGTTGTCAAAAGTTTTGTATTCAAAAAGAATTCGTAGATTTCTGAACTATTGTAGAGCTTTTCTAGCTTGTTTAATCCAAAATTGAGATTATCGATGCTATATAAAATCGAGGATGTACTGAAAAATTTCATGAGTAGATGCTTCTGTTCCTCAATTGTTAAATTATCTTCAATCATGCTCCAAATTGTTTCATTAAAGATATAACGTACATATCCACTAATTAAATAAACAGGATTTAAAATTATTTCCGAAGTTAAAAGCACCTTAAGCTCAGGTTTTGTTAGATTCATTGCTATAGATTCAAAGACGTGAATTGGATCACTACTTTTGAGCAGTTCATCATCTAAAGTAAACTTTTCATGAAATCCAAATCCCAAATACCGTAAGTCAATTATTTTTATGCTCATGCAGTAAGAACTCCACAATATTATTCCTTTTTGATTCTTGTCACTTATAAAATTTTGATATTGACTGTCACTTAGATATTTCTTTCCAAGGTCATTTATTCCTTTATGATACATAATTTGGTTTTTAGATCCTGGATAATAAACATAATTATAAGTTGCTGTATAAAGAGTTTCGTCGGAATTAACTTGAAGCAGTTCTGTGAGGACTTTGTTATCCTTTGCCCAAAAGTCTAACAATGTAACCTCATTCAGTTCCTTCATGCTGTTAAAATAAAGTCGCTGGTATTTTGTCCTCAAAACTTTTGATATTTGAGCATCAAATGGTTGCGTTTCATTCGCAGCTTGAGTTTCTTGGAAGGATCTGATGAAAATTCTTATTCTGTAGAATGGATAGTGGAATGTCTGGAAAAACAAACGAATCCGCCGTTCTGCTTCCTCATCAGTTGGCTCATCTTCTGCAAAGTAAATGTTCTCGACAAAATATTGAGCTACAAAGAATTCAGCGAAGGTTCTGTGGGCAAATTTGAAGGTTTTCGGTCCATTAATGAACAAAATTCCCATTCTTGATACTTCATCGTTTGTTAATCCTTTTGGCACCTTTTGTCGCATGACTTTGAGCTTCAAAGCATTGAAGTATGCAAACTTGTAGGAATAGTCACCCGATTGCAGTTCATGTCTCATTGCGTACCTTTGATGCAAGTTTTTGATGCTAAATCCGCTAGTCACAAGAGTATTGAGGAATTGCTGAGCAAAAGCGCTGTTTTCCTGCCAAATTTGGACCTTCTTCTCAACGAATTTCCTATAAAGTTCATACAAATTTTCTGTCTCATAAATTTCGACATCACTTGAGACTAGTTCAGCCATCATTCCAAGGAGCAATGGTGTATCAAAGCCTTCTTTTGATTGAGTGGAATTAACTATAGACTGAACTTTTAGAATATAATCCGGAATTTTTAACTCGTCAACTTTGTTAGCAATCAGGAATTGGGTTATAAAATTAATTTGCTCTTCTTTCGTAAATGGAATCAAAGTGTATGTTTTTGTACTGAATTTGTCTCTCAACTTGTCAGTATAAAGTGGTCTTGTGCATATAAATTGAATATTCTCAGTGTTGTCCTTAATTATGCTTAGTATCTTCAATACAGCTTCACTGAATTCCGGTGAAATTTCATCAAATCCATTCCATAATATGATTACATTCCCGGACTTGAAAAGTTCCTCAAACATTTCTTTTTCAAATTTATTTTTATCGTTAAGTCCAAAAATCATTTCAAGCATGTCCTTCACATCGTCAAAAGTCTCAACAGCCTTGTACAATTCTTTATGATCTTTCAAGTCAATGTAAGAAACCCAGCGAGTTGGAAACTTCTTCTTAATTCTCATTGTAAACTGCTCAAACGTCACAGTCTTGCCTGTTCCTGCTTCTGCTGATAAAACAAATATTTTTGTCTCATTTGCAATTTTAAGAACATCTTCAAAGTCAAATTGTAAGGATGTATGAGTCAGTAAAGTTTCAGCTACAGGATATGGATAGAAGTAAATCTTAATTTTGTATCCTTCAATTGGGCATACTGTATAAGTTTCCTTCCTTCTGATTTCATCTAGTTTTTTGATTTGAGTAACTAAACTTTGATTTCTAAATTCTTCATAGTAGCTTTCAAATGTTTTGGTATTTCCAGTAATATTGAGGCAATCACATCTACATGAATCATCATTTCCATTAATAAAATGCATAAAATCATAATAAAGTTCGTGGAGGTTTTCATCAAAAAATCTTCTTTCTACGATGAATTTTGTATCATTTTTGATCATGTTGGATATGATCATTGATTTGTTGTCCAAAACGTCAACAATCTGTTGAGACGTTAGCGAGTCGAAGACCTTTGGATTTGATTCATGTAAAATATTGAACTTCAAACTTTCACTTTGGAATGTCAAGTTTGAAGTTAGGATTTTATCCTGCAATTTCTCCGTTAAGTTTGTCCATGAATGTGTGACTAGCTCATCTAAATAATGGACATGTGGGTCACTAAAATTCAAGACTTCTCCGTGTAACATTTGAGTGATGTGATCAGATGTTAGCATTTGGTATGCTGTAGAATTTTCAGGAAATAAGTTATTAAATTGAATCTGAGTATTCTTGTAGATTATTGACGAATTTGAAACAATTTTCTGTTGTTCAGGTTTAAGTTCCTCAAAGCTATAAGTCGGCGTATAGAAAATGAATCCAATAACAATTGCTGCTATAACTCCAAGCACTGCTAATATTCCACCAATCAATGAAATTTTCTTAAGTTTTGATATTTTCTGATCCTTTTGTTTAAGCTCAATTTCATCTCTATGCTCGATTTCCGGTAGTGCCTTTTCTAATTCTGGAACGACTTTTTTCTCATAAAATTCAAATAATCTGCTGTATGCTTCCTTCCTTCGTTCTAGTATTTCAGGAGAATTTTTATAATAGACTAACATGTGAACTGGACGAACAATCAACTCAGCATGATAAACTTCTACTGGATATGCTTCATACACCATGTCAACAATGTCTTCTCGTTCATCACTTTTCTGACAAATATCTGAAATTTCTTGAAATTCCTTTTCGACCATCAAATCGTCTTCCATGAAAGGTTTTGCTTCATTATCGTATACTAAATTCATTGTAAAATGACAAAGCTCATGAGCAAGATTAGCCAGAGCTTCATGTTCAGTAGTCGAACTCAGCAATTGCTTAGCTCCAACGTAAATTCTACCAGAAACATAGAACAGACCTTGAGTATATGAGTCAACTGTTGGATCAGCCACATTCACTGACTCACGATTAAAGTCGAAAATAATTTTGAAATTTTTTGATGCAGCAACAATCTTGAGAATGATTCTGACTAGTGGTATGGAATCGAGTGACTTGTATGCTCGACTGATAATGTCTTGCTTGTCCTGTCCATCGACTTCGTCATGATAAATAAAGGAATTACCAATAAGAACATTAATGTGCTTTTCAACTATGCCCTCTGAAAACTTATTGTGAATTTCTCGAATTGTTCTTTTCTCATTAACGTCTAGATCAGTTAAATATTCTGCTGGATCTTCATGAGATGCATATCGAAATTTCCTGCTTGTCAGTTCCTTATAAGTATCGTACGATCCATTGAGGATTGCAACTTTTAAAGCTGATTCATTTGCAAAATTGTAAAAATGTTTCAAATTTTTGTGCCGATTCAAAATTTCCTTTAATTTCCGGTTGTCGTTAGCTTTAATAAGATTGTGGACTTCCTCAGTGACATCACAAAAGTCTTTACATTTGCCTGTGCATAAGCTTGCATCAAATGAGTTTGGAAACTTCAGATTCGCTTTCAATAACAGGTACAGAACGTCGAAATGTTGATTTTGATAGGCTAGAGTCTGAGCATTGACTTTATTGTCCAATGAGTTTGTGTTCATTCCATGTTGTAGTAAAATTTCGACAATTTCTGAGTTTCCATGTTCAGCTGCAAGAAGAAGTAGATTGAAATCACGACGATCAGCAAGTAGGTCAAGACTGATTGACTTAACTCCAGGTTGAAATGAAAGTTTGCTGATGAGACCTTAAAAAAAATTAAATGTTTGTAATGATTTTCGGATGTTATTCTTATATTAACTTACCTAAGTGATTATTCTGAACAGATTCAGCAAGAAAATTCGTAATAAATGCATTTAGTTTTTTGACTTCAACAGAACTTAGTTCCTCATTTGATTTGAGTGAGTAAAAATCTTCAATTATAGGAAGTTTCCAGTAAATAACGGATTTATGGTCAACTGCTGATTCAATTACAATTACAGCTGGTTTATTTTGACTAATTTTGTTTAATTTTCTTAAATCTATTAGGCTTGGTTCCAGCAAGTCTGTGATTTGAAATTTTAAAAGCAAAGCTTCCTGCTGTTTGTTTTGAGTATCACTTATATCATATGATTCAATATTTTGCACTATTTCAGCTATATTGATAAAGTCTTTGATTATTATGAAGTTTAATTCATTTTCAAGTGCAGTCAGTTCTATTGCTGTGATTAAATCTTTTGAAGGTTTCTCGAATGTTAATTCTGTTGGCCTTAGCTTCAAGTCTGAAAAGAGAGATGTAGATTATGGTTTAATATAACACTTGGAAGGAAGCTGTCGATTAAGATGGTATTGCATTGGGCATTGGGAAAAGGCAAGTGGAAGTCAGTGATAGTGGCAACTTCAGGAGATATCCATGTGAGGTCATGGATCACATTTGATCTGTACGGCCAGCTAGTAAGTACATACAATACATTATTCAATAATTAATTCAATGTTATTGAATAAGCCCAAAAATCCACTGTCTTTAAGTCCCATAGTAGCTTCATAAGTAAGTTACACGAGCGTAACCTGAGATGATTGTTAGTGACAACTCTTTTCGCTCCCTGAGTAGGATAATAGTTTAATAAATGTAAATGATATAAAACCATGAAAATAACTTAATTAGGTTACGCTCCTGGTAAACAATCTTCAATATGATATTAAAAATAGACAAATGTATTCAATTAGGCACCGGAAAGTTTTATGTGTGAGCTTATTTTTGTTATTTTTAATTTTCAAGGTCATTAACATCTTCTGTTATTTATATACATATGTTTATAAATAAAAAAAGAACTCACATATTTAGCACTTATGTGTCATGATCATTATCATAATATGTATACTTGAATGACTAACTTTTGGGTTATTCCAATAAAAAAATAATTAAAACTTTCAGTGAATTAACGATATTAAAGCTAAATGTTAAAGGTTCTTCAGCTGCCATTGATAACAACTACTTTTAAAATACTATACACTAGGCAAGCAGTAACCAGCTAAAGAATCAGCATCAAATTTCACCTGAAGAATGCCATGAATCAAAATTAATCTACGTATATAGCCAGTAAAGTAAGTAAATAAGTTAAAAATCAATAAGTTCATTCAACTTACCTTCAATTTTATGATGATTTTGATCCCATGCCAAATTATCATTTCGATCAACTAAATTTTGATGTTTTTGGGATATTAAAGAGTCTATGCTCATTTTATTAACTGTATTTTAATTATTTTCATTTGAAAAAATTCAACTAATGCTCTTGTGATGTATTTCCATCAAATACTGACACAACACTGAGTCAACACAGAGATTATGCGTGTTTAAAAAAACAAGTTTTATATTGAAAAGAGTTAAATGTGGTCACTTTGAATATATTTATTTGTAAGCAGACCCACATGTGCCGATATATTTTCTTTGCACACTCATAAACATTAACATATGATGCTGGCGTCATCAATGCAGTCACAATTTAGTTTTTAAAATCTGTATGATGACGTAAATATTTAACTAGTTTCTCACATAAGGCATTTGGTTGCAGGGAGTATGCAGTATGCAAAAATTAACATAATTCGGCTTTTTAATCAACAAATTTAGTTTTATTTAATTAGTTTGGCAAATAAATCCAGACAATTATTACTGTCGTTGAAATCAATAAGAACTTCATAGACATTAAATTTTGTTGGATCATATGTCTATAGAAAGTATTTGTTCAAAATTACCTCATCACCAATGAATAGATTGCGCTAATTTTCGTCAGAGTATCCTCTAGTCTTGTCGTAAACTCGGCGAAGAAAACTCGAGTTTAATACTTTAATTTTAGATAGTCAGCGTTGTATTTGAACCACGTAATGTTGAAAATGTTTCAAGACAACTGTAAGGATCATTAAAACCATTCAAAAGATCAAAGACATTCATATTTGTTGGTTCGATCTCTCGCAACAAAAATTTTTGTAAATCATCTTCGTTACCACTAAATAGTTCCTTCAAATAATCAACAAATCTCTCACAAAGTAGCTGATAGCCTTCAACTATAAAAATTGGAAGAAATTCCGTTGAACTTGATGCGATTATTTGCTGCATTTCTGTTTTGTTGAAGTAAGTGTCATAAATGTTTGAAATTCTATTGAATGAATCAAGATTGTCATATGAGAATAAAGATGTTTGCAGCATGTTGAGTGCTGGAAATACATAGCAATGCTTTACTTGATAAATATCACCATAAGGTATTGCAAAACATTCATTTTGGTTTGTTTGTTTAAGCATTGACTTCTGTTGGTCCAAATTTGTGTGATTGATGAAAAAGTTCCATAAAGGTTGAAAATTATGTTTGCGGAAGTTTGCAGCTTTGATTAAAATCGATGAATTTGAAAATATTTCAATAATTTCACTGTTTGAGAATAATTTTGGTAGCTTTTCTAGTCCAAATTGTAAATTTCTTTCATCTAAGAAGATTGTCGTGGTGTTGAAGAATTTTTGTAGCATTTCCTTTTGTTCAGTTTCATTTAAATTTTCCTCAACAATTTTCCACATTTGTTCATTGAATATGTTATTAATATGTTTGGTATAAATAGGATTTAATATTATTTCTGATGTCAAAAGTCTTTTAAGTTCAGGTTTTGTTAAATTCCTTGTGATTTCTTCAAAAACAAAAAACGGATCGTCATTTTGAATAAGCTCCTCATTTAATGTGAACTTCTCATGGAAAATTCTACCAGGTTTAATGATCTCTCGATTTTTTCGGCTAATGCAATAGAAGCTGAATAGAATTATTCCTTTTTGATTTTTACTATCTATTAATTTTTGGTATTCGATGTCAGTCAAGTGTTCCTTGCCATAATTGTTCAAACCAAGATTAGATGAAATATTCTCATTTGAACTTGCATGACTGTCATAATTAAATATTGCAGAGTAAAGTGTCTCATCAGCATCAATTTGAAGCAGTTCAGTCAAAACTTTGTGATCTTTGGTGAAGAAGTCTAAAAGTGACAGTACCTTGCTATCTCTCAGTGAATTAATATAAAGCTTTTGGAACCGTGTTCTAATAATCTTTGAAACTTTTGAATCAAACATTTTTGTCATATTTCCAGCTTTAGTGAGAAGAAAAGACATAATAAAATTCCTAACTTTAATGAACGGTGGAGTTAAAATTTGATAGAATGTTCGAATTCTATTTTCAACTTCCGCACCTGTTGGCTCATCTTCAGCCATGTAAATGTTCTCGATAAAATATTGTGCAATGAAAAATTCAGCAAAGGTTCTGTGAGCAAATCTGATAGATATAGGTCCATTGATGTACAAAATACCCATTCTAGAAATTTCATCATTTGACAAGATTTCTGGAACTTTTTGTCGCATGATTTTCAACTTTAGAGCATTGTAGTATGCAAAATTTTTGAGATAAGCACCTGTCTGAAGTTCAGTCTTTAAAGCATACTGTTGATGTAAATTTTTAATGCTAAATCCGCTAATCAGAATATTATTAACGAACTGCTTAGCAAATGCACTTTTTTCTTGCCAAATTTGGATTTTCTTTTCAACGAATTTTCTGTATAATTCGTACACATTTTCAGTTTTATAAATTTTGACATCATTTGAGACTAACTCTGAGATCATACAAAGCAATAATGGAGTATCAAATTCATCAGATTGAGTAGCATTGAGGATTTTCCTAACTTTTGTGATGTAATGCGGAATTTTGATATTTTTAATATTTTGTGAAATTAAAAATTTTTCTATAAAGTTTTTCTGTTCTTCTATCGTAAAAGGAACTAGAGTATAAATTTCAGTCATGAATGCATCTCGTAGTAAGTCCTTATATAATGGTCTCGTGCATATGAATTGAATATTTCCAGTCTTGTTCTCAATTATGCTTAATATCTTCAATACAGCCTCACTGAATCCTGGTGAAATTTCATCGAATCCATTCCATAAAAAAATTGCATTCCCTGATTTAAAAAGTTCCTCAAAAGCCTCTTTCTCAAATTTATTTGCGTCACTGAGTCCAAAAATCTTTTCAAACATTTCCATCACATCATTTAGAGTCTCAATAGCCTTATACAATTCTTTGTGATCTTTCAAGTCAATGAAAGAAACCCAGTGAGACGGAAATTTATATTTGATTCTCATTGTGAGCTGGACAAATGTTTCTGTCTTGCCTGTTCCTGCTTCTGCTGATAGAATGAATATTTTTGTCTCATTGGCAATTTTAAGGACACCATCCAGATTGAAAAATAAGGATTTATGTGATAATAGTTTTTCTGTGTCTATGTTTCTGTAGAATTCGACTGGAGCAATGTTATGTGGTTTTAGATATTCATTTTCTTCAATTTCTTTAACTTGTATCATTAAACTTTGATTTCTGAATTTTTCATAAAACTCCTCAAATCTTCTATTATTATCAGTATAGTTGTGATTAAATAAGTGATAAACTGCAAATATATTTTCATCCGTAATTATTCTGTCAACAATAAACTTCGTCTCATTTTTAATCATATTTGATACATTTAATGCTTTTCCATCCAAGACATCCATAATTTGCTGAGAAGTTAGTGAATCAAATGATTTAGGGACAACTTCGTACAATTTTTCGAATTTTACACGTTCATTTTGGAATGTAAAATTTGAATTTAAAATTTTTTCTTTTAGTTCTTTTGTCAAGTTCCTCCAATCATGCTCAACAAAATCATCCAAATATTTTTTATGAGGATCACTTATGTTTAAAGGAAATGTTTTAAGCATTTGCGATATGTGATCTGACTCTAATTTTTCATAGACGTTAGAATTTCGAGGAAATAAATCAACAAATTTAAGGCTTACATTTTTGTAGATAATTGGACACATTTCGACGACTTTCTGATCATGAATTGATAGCTCTTTGAACTTATAAACTGGTTTGTATAACTTAATTCCAATCGCAATTGCAGCTATGATACCAATGACTGAAAACATTCCACCAATTATTGCTCGCTTCCTCAACTTCGAAATTTTTTTATCCTTCTTTTTAATAACTTTTTCATCTCTATGTTCGATTTCCGGCAATGATTTTTCTAATTCTGGAACGACCTTCTTCTCATAAAATTCAAATAATCTGCTGTATGTTTCCTTTCTTCGTTCTAATATTTCAGGAGAATTTTTATAGTAAACTAACATGTGAACAGGACGAACTATTAACTCAGCGTGATAAACTTCTTCTGGATATGCTTCATACACCATGTCAACAATGTCTTCTCGTTCATCACTTTTCTCACAAATATCTGAAATTTCTTGAAAATTCTTCATAACTTTCTTATCATTAGCTTTGTAAGGTTTTGCAGCATTATTGTAGACTAAATTCATTGTAAAGTGACAAAGCTCATGAGCTAGATTAGCCAATGCTTCATGTTCAGTAGTCAAATTGAGCAATTGTTTAGCTCCAATATAAATTCTACCTGATACATAGAATAGACCTTGAGTACATGATTCAACTGTTGGATCAGCTACATTCACTGACTCGCGATTGAAGTCGAAAATAATTTTGAAATTTTTAGATGCTGCAACAATCTTGAGAATGATTCTGACGAGTGGTATGGAATCAAGAGACTTGTATGCTCGAATAATTATGTTTTGCTTGTTCTGGCCATCTACGTCATCATGATAAATGAAGGAATTACCAATAAGAACATTAATGTGCTTGTCAACAATGCCCTCTGAAAAGTTGTTATGAATTTCTCGAACTATTCTTTTATCTCTAACGTCTAGATCATGTAGATATTCAGCTGGATCTTCATGAGATGCATATCGAAATTTCCTGCCAGTCAGTTCCTTATAAGTATCATAAGACCTTTTAAGAATCGCAACTTTTAAAGCTGATTCATTTGCAAAATTGTAAAAATGTTTGAGATTTTTGTGCCGATTTAAAATTTCCTTTAATTTTCGATTGTCATTAGCTTTAATAAGACTGTGGACTTCCTCAGTAACATCACAAAATTCTTCGCATTTTCCAGTGCACAAGCTGGCATCAAATGAGTCTGGAAACTTCAGATTTGCTTGCAATAACAGGTGCAGAACGTCAAAATGTTGATTTTGATAGGCTAGAGTTTGAGCATTGATTTTATTGTCTGATGAACTTGTGTTCATGCCTTGCTTAAGTAAAATTTCGACAATTTCTGTGTTTCCATGCTCAGCTGCAAGGAGAAGCAAGTTGAAGTCACGGATATCAGCTAGGAGATTGATGCTTATTGAATTCATTCCAGGATGAAATGATAGCTTCTTTATGAGTCCTGGAAAAAGTAAATACAATTAGTGCAAAAGTAGTTTATAAAATAATGTAGAAAATGCAAAAAATAAAGTTTCAATTTAAAAAACTGAGGACAAAGACAGGATTCGAAATATAAATTAATATAAAATGCAGTTGAAATAAAAGCTTGAAAATGTTTTCATTTTCAGTCTGTGTGATGTCTGCTTTAAGTGTCCATAATTTCCTTAATTGTCATTGTTCCAGAATCATGATTGCGTTGAAAATCCAAGAAATTCTCTCATGGATGATCGGTGTGACTATTAAATGAATTATGCATTCAATTATGAAAAATAATGTATAATAATTATAAAGATAAGCTTATTATGATCATTATGCGCTTTAGAACCAATTAACTCGATTTCACAGCATACTTGATGGTTAATATCCTCAACTGAACTCAAATTCATTAAGCTTAGTACTCGTAACGTCAATTAGCCTATATCCATGATTCAATGACCAATGTTCTGGCTTGCATGCGTGAACTGACGACTGTATGAAGCTTTAAAGATCTTAAAATAACCTGACTGTCACTGCTCACTTAACATCACGAAGAACTGAAATAACTTGTACAGTATTTTTACGCCTGAACTGCGTTTATTAATAATTTTGTCTCATTAACTTGTCAACATCCTATTTCGTCCAAAAATGCTTGATGTGTCCACAATTACATTCTCGCTGTAATTATTTCTTACTTTGAGATTCACAAATGAAAATTTCTGTAACTTACGATTAACATTTGACGACGAATTATTTCTTGTGGCTAGTGATGTACTGATCATCAATTTCCTTTGTGCCGTCCTCATCCTTAGTTTATTTTCAGCATTAAAATCACAAAAAACAGCAATGAACTTCCTCCCGTAAAATATTTCCTGATTTGTTTACATTTTTTTCTGCAAGGACGCGTTCAGTTCGATTTCTCAAATTGAACTTTCATAGTTTAAGCCCCTTTGTAAACAAACTTTACAAATAAATTTAAATTTACTTAAAAGTGCCAATTATTAAAATTTTAGCTGGAAAATCTGCTGCTAACTGTTGACGACTATCTCAGCGACTTTGTGACGACAATTTAGCATCTGTAACACGTAAAATTTGTGACATAAACTAAAGACTTCATAATATTTTTGGAATAATTTTCAGCGACTTAAATCATCCAGAAGAAAATATATTTGATGACTTTTATGTTCTATGCAGCTTGGTTATCGACTTCTGTTGGCTTTTAAGCCCACTGGTGACAACAATCAGTTCCTGTTGATATTTCTTATGAACTTAAGATGAGTATTAGTGTCTGAATTTTTCAAATTAATTATTTTGAACGATCTGATTGTTCAATGTGATTTGTTGCTGTTATTGTGAACTGTTACACTCACTTTCAGAGTTTCATATTGTGTCTGATTCCTATTTTTGCATTCGTTGACTAATTCGATGCTTGGTAATGACACAATTTGTATTATTTTATGAGAATGAGCTTCTCAAAATGAATCTAATGATATGAGCTCTTTTTTAATGCACATCAAGATGTGATGCTTTTTTGCATGCTAGATTGCTATGTAAATTTGGTGCTCAACAATATCCAACTTGTGGAAGTTTTTGTAGCAATCAATTCACTTCTTATTGACCCGATTCTGGATATCCCTTTTGCTTATTAGTATTTTCCTTATGAGCCAGTAAGTATTAGTAACAGAATGAGTAAACAAGGTGAAAGAAAGGAGCTTAAGTTAAACAAATTGCTATAATAGATGCTTTACTTACCTAAATGGTTAATAATAAGTGAATTACACAAGAAATTTGAAATAAATCCATTTAATTTTCGTATCTCGTCATGATGAACATTATCGTTGAATTTCAGAGTTAAAAATTCATCAATATCTTTTGACTTCCAATAAATTCTTGACATTCCCTTATTTATTGACTCAATTTCGATTACTGCTGATCTATTTTTGCATTTCATGCTTAGTATTTGAAGGCATTTGGAATTTAAATTAATTAAATTATCGCTAACTTTAATTTTTCTGTTCAAAACTACTTCTTGACTTTGTTGAGAATCTTCAATGTTAATTGAATTAATTTTGCTAATGATGTCATCTTCATTTTCGCAATATTTAAAATTAGGAAATTCCGAACTTAATTTTGATTCAAGTTCATTTAGATTTGGTGATCGCTCATTCAATGTGGCAAATGATGTCAGATCTATTAAAAAGAAACATAAAATGAAATTAAATTAGTTATCAATCTGTAAACTGTCTCGAAACTTCAAAAGTTTGAAAAATTTTGGAAGCATTCACTTATTATGTAACATGAAGAAATGACATCTTTGTCTCAATTGTCAAATTTCATTGTTCAAATTGTGACAATATTTCTCGATGTCTCGGTTTCGATGAATTATTGAGACCGAGACCTAGACCGACCTTAGTGGACAAAAGTACGTTATAACAAGTTGATTTCAAGGTCCAACTTTTATGTCCACTCGAGCAATTCTCGAGGCAATAGAATTCTTCAAATTTCCAGTCTGTGTAGACTTGACCTCGATCTCAAAAACCTGTTACGTAATAACTGAATGGCCCCTAACGTTCCAATATTTAAATTTTTGTAAGAATCTGCAATTTTTACGACCTTGAAGACCATCAATTTTATTTTATGTTATTTTGTATCATCATCAACGTCATATTGTCTTATGAAACATGAACTGCTTATTAATGAGTTTGATATGCATAGAAAATATGTGAATTTAAAAAAAAAATACATTTATATGCAACACAGTGGCTTATACAAGTGCAAGGTTAAATTTATTATTTATTAATGCGATATTTTTAGAATTTGTTTGAAACAAGGGTCAGATTATATATGCACAAGCAAATTTGAAGGATTCGCTAATCTACTTTTATAATAACAAATGGAACCCGCCTTAATTAGGCAGTCATATTTACGTCAAATTTAGGATGCTTCCTTTGATAAAAGAGGTTTATAAGAGCCTTCTTCATGTTTGTCGTACGGAACATGAGTGATACAAAAATCGAAAGTCATGAACAGTCAACCAAAATCCAATCCAATACAAATTATATTCACCTAAACATTCTTGATTGTTAACATTTCTACATCCACTGTCTGTAGATTGCACTTTATTTTTAAAATTTTGAAAATCAATTTTCATTTCTTTTGCAGTAACTGATGTTCACTCAATGAGATTTGACACATTAATGGTACCCAAATATACATTACTTTATAGAACTTTGTGTTATTAAATGGCATTAAGCATGTTAATATAATTAGAAGTGTGAGTTGACGTCTTCACATCATTCTTACGTACTTGATTTGTTACTCATATTTGTTTGCTTACATTTAAAATTTGCAATATTGGTGCGTAAATAGGGGGAATCTTGTGAAAATTGTGTACAGTTTTCGATTTTGGTCATGGTTTACCGTCATGGAAGTGCTGTCAAGGATGTACAGTTGCCGACCTCTGGATAACGAGCCTGAATAGAATTGTATTCAGGTAGATTTGATAGTCTAGTCATCGTCATGATGTTTACGAGACTAATTTCAATTAAAAGTGCTCAAATTATTTGACATTTAAAATACTTTTTGATATCCTTTGACACAAACTCATCACAAATCATCTCCAAAAAGCCCTTCCTAAAATATTCATAATTTTTCCACAAGATCTTCTTTCCAAATACCAATTAATTATTACTTAAGCTTAATTTACACAACATCTCGTCTGAAAAGTTTCAAGATTTTAATTTTCAAGAAGTTTTCATCAAAATCCACTAAGCATCACAATGAAATTGAGATATATGCTCATCATTTTTACCAACTCATGCTCTCTTGTTTGTATTAATATCATCTTAATTAATCAAAGAAAATATAACAACATCATGCAGACTTAAAGCAATAATCAACATATGATGAGAGCTTTCATATCATCCATAATCCTTTCGTGTATGTAGATCCATGGCATTAGCATTAATAGCAGTAGCGGTAGTAACATGTCGCGCTTAATTCCTTCCAACTAATGGAGCAATTTTCTTATCATCATGTTTCTTACTTCCTTTATAATGCTTTCAATATGAACTTTTGGAGAAAAATGAGACACATATGCAGCTTGAAGCGTAAATGGATGGGGAAATTCTGGAAGTGAATGGATGGAGTTGGAATTAAGAATATTTTTGAGAAGCTTATTAAGGATTGCTAAGCTGCGCAATGATATTAGTTGATTTTTGATAAAAAAAATAATAAACCTATTTTTAACATTTAAAAAATTTAAATTTTAAAGAACTGGAAAAATTTCCAATCTAGATTTGCAAGAATTTAAAAAAAACTAAAAACTAAAACTAAAACTAAAAAAAAAATTTAATAGTTTTTAAAATCTTAGAAATTTAAAATATTTTTAAAAAAACTCAAAATTATGAAAATTTAAGAAATTTTAAAATTATGAAAAAATAAAACCTTTAAAAATTAAAATTTTGAAAAATAATACAAATTGTTAACATATAAATTTTTTTAATGGTAAAATATTAGAAAATTTTAAAAAATTTTTTAAAAATTATAAAAAAATTTAAAATTCTTAAACCTTGCGAAATTTAAAATTTTTAGAATTATAAAAATTTAATTTTTTTAAAATTTCATAAATTTAAAAATTTTAAAAAGTTAGATTTTTAGAAATTATAATAAAAATTTTTAAAATTTTTTAAATGAAATCATAATTTTTTTTAATAATAATTTTTTTTTGAAATATAAAACATTTTTAAAAATTTTAATATTATAGAAATTTAAAAAATTTGAGTTTTAAATTTTAAAAAATTATTATTTAAAAAATTTAATTTTTTAAAAATTCCAAAATCACATATTATTTCTAAAAAGAATTTAAAAAAATATAAATAAAAATCATTAATTTAAATTCCACATAAAAATTCTCCCTAACAATAACTGAAAAGCGTAAAAAATCTCTTCCGTAATTCCACCCATATTCAGTTAAAAAATAAAATAATTTCCAACAAAAATGTTTTAATCTTCATTTTTTACGTTACACTGCATATGCAATATGAGTATCATCACGATAATAATAAGCAGAATATACATAAATTCACAATTCCTCATAAATTATGTCACGTTTGCGAATTAAAATTCTTTCACATGCTACTGCTTTTGCCTTAAATATTTTCCATCCTACATACCCGTGAAGTAAGGAAAAGAAAAGAAACACAAAAAAAGTGTCGAAAAGCAATAGAAAACGTGACAGCGTAAATGTTTTTTTTTTTTTTTTTTTTTTTTTGTTATAAGACTCATAATGCATAATTTATGAAAATATTCTCACCTTCTAACGAGTAGGAGAGTGAAATCCTATGTGTGTATATCTGTGCCTTCTTTTATATAAAGTGAAAATTTGTGTTCATGATGAAAAAAAAACTCTAAGCGACTCTTAACTCACTCGCGATGATGTTGTTGTTCTATGCAGAAGAATTAAGTGAAAAAGAATATTTTTGTGGAAAATTAAATTTAAGGAGATTTTATGAAGAAGGTTGTAAGATTAAGTCTTTAAAGAATGAGAAGAAATGTTGAAAAAGAAGATTCTTAATTTCAATTTTCAAGCATCTGGTTGAAGTTTTTAGGGAAGAATTTATATAGAAAATTTGAAGAAATTATTAGAATAAGTCGCCAGCATTGGAGGTGCAAATATTTGGGTACTGATACTGAAAACAATACTGACCATATTGTGAGTTTTTATGGAACAGCAACTGAACCTGTTAGCATCTTAATAAAATCTCAAACTACCACTCCATCCCCTTCCGTTCAAGAGTTACGTAACAAATTAATGAATCCGTATGGATTTTCAAAAATGTTTGGCAGATTGGGTTTGGGATTTTGAAATTTTACCATTCTTCTATTGGGTACCTTAGGTTACAACAAAATGCTTTTAAACTCTTTAAATTAAATTGAAATTGTTTCTTCATTCTCATGTCTCTTATCATCGATTCCTACCATCCATGGGCGATCTAAGAGACCTGTGTTTCTGTCCTAAAACTGATACTTGTTCTGGTATTCTTTTTAAGAAGTGCATGAGTAAACCATGGCATTGAAACTCTTCATTCGCTTTCATCCGGTCCATACAATCTTTCATCCGGTAAAACTTTTGTATGGAGATAAAGAATCCTTTCATTCGGATGAAACGTGTGTCAATGCCTTGGTCTAAACTAATTGCGCTTGCTCATCTGAATCTTCTTGTTGATGTCTGTTCTATTGATGACCTGTTAATTGCACAAGTTTCTCGCTTGAAGGCTAATATTCCTAATTTCCAGTCTACCAATTGCTGAAAAACCGTATTTAGCAGCTATTACATTCGTCTATTATTTAAGAGTTTGGTAATTTCTGAACATAAAATCCGACCTATGGATCTCAACTGATCTGTACGGCCAGCGAAGTATGTATATAAATAATTATGGAAATTTTCAATTCTTTCAACACATTTTTCACTTTAAAAATTCATCTGCAGATCAACAAAATCAACAAATTTTCATCAATTTCAATTCAGTTTAAATCAAGTTTCCTAAAATTCAATCGCAAACATTCAACAATGTCACTTAAAAAATCAATTAAACAACAAAAATTTCATTTAAAAAAAAACTCAATCCATCCACAAAACTTTTGTGTTAATATTTTGTGTTCCCAACTTCCTTCTCATCCCTACCGAAAATATTTATTTTTCGCACTTTATTTTTCTGTTGAACTTTGGTTTGGCAATTTGAAGCAAACAATTTTTTTTTATTATTCATTGTATAAACATTTTTTTCATGTAGCAAATGCGGGTGTATCAAACTTTTTTTTAAAGCATCCAACAAAACTGGCAGCATTTAATGTTGAAAAAGTTATTTTTTTTTGCGTGCAAGTTTTTTCTTGTTGTTGTTGTTTAGCTCGACTGCTGCATGCTCAGCAGCTCAAAAAAAAAAGTTTTTCTGCCTCAATACTCTAACTGAATCACGGTAAATTGTCGCTTAATGAAATACAAACATTTCTTCAACATTTTTTTTATATAATAAAGAATTTTTTTTTGTTATATGTTGTTAGTTGGGGTTGGTGATACATTGTATGAAGTTTGGTTAGCAAGGGATTGGAATCACTTTTATATACACAATGTTTGTAAAGTTCAACTGAATCCATTACGATTAAAATCCTATTGTACCATCACTTTACTGGAAACTATTACTTGGCAGACTTTGTAGATGGCTAAAGTCACGTGGACGGTCAAAGAACTCATGGAAAGAAGCTGTAGATCGAGATAGTATTGCATTTGGAATAGGAAATTGGCAAATGAAAGCCAGCGATAGAGCTGGTTTTAAGTGACATCTGAGGAAGGTCATGGATCACAATTGATCTGTACGGCAAGTGAAGTAAGAAAGTATTACTAGGTAGGGTATCCTGAAGTCTTGGGTTCGACAAATTCTCAAGAACTCGAGAAAATGAGATTGCAAGATAATTTCCCCAAGTCTCGGTCTCAAATCTTGAGACTGAAACCAGGAAATCTTGCAATCTTGCAGCTGTAATATTGGTAATGTAGCCAAAATTAATGCTCAGTCGTCTTTCATTCAAATTCATCGAGTTTGGATGTGGAATATTATGGCTGAGTTTCACTACTCGCATAGGATGATTATATTGCCGAAAGCAACGCTATGGAACGTCCAAGGAACGTCATGTGCTAAATGAAGCTTCAAAGAGAAGCATTAAGCGAGTTTGAATACCGAAAAGGTCTGAGATAAGGAGATGAACTATCACCTAAGCTCTTTAACGTCCCATTTAAAGAAATATTCAGGAATGCTGATCTGGTATTTTAAAATTCTAGAGTTCTAGATGCGCAGGCCTGTAGTATTCGGCAGTTTCTTATAGTTCGTCCAAGTCTGACCCTCATCAGCAAAGAGAACGCTTTAAGGTACCGTATTTCTGAACAATGAAAGCATGCTCATTGCCTGCTTTGGCGACCGCCTTTTTTTGATCTGCAGATCTACAGTTATGGATGAACCCTTCAAAATTCACTTTTTCAAAAAAATTTACACAAATTATTACCCTTCATGTGCCTCCTCATCCTGCCTTCCAACAAAAAAATTATAAAAAATAAAGCAACAAAATTAAAAATAAAAAATAATTTTTGCTGTGCAGAGGAAATTATATTATATTGTTGACAAAACTGCCGAGGAGGAGACATCGACTGAGTAAAAATTCCTCATTTTTGGTTCCTTCCTCGACAGAAGAGGAGGAAGAGAAACAAAAAACAAACTTTTTATCCATCCATGTTGCTTGGCTAAAAATTTCATTTTTATATTCAGCAAAAATAAACCTGAACTGAGGATATAAAGTTTGATGTTGCGGTGAAAATAAGCATGGAAAACTTTAATGGGATTTGTGTCTCATCCTCCATTCCTGACAATTTTTTATGTTGGATCTTGTTAAGGTGTGTATCTGTGAGTGTTTAAGGTTAAAATAAAAAAAGATAAAGTCATAATTCCTATTGACAATTAAAAGCGAGACAGCATGAAAAAGTTTTCAATTCTTCTTCTTTTTTTGGATGTGCTCCCTACAGAAATTAAAATCTAGCAACTTTAGTGGCTTTTCTCACACAAAACTTTTTATTTTTTTATTTTTTTGATGAAAAATCGGAGAGGAAATGAGGGAGAAAAAGTGAGTTTTGGGGTTTATTAAGCTTTGACAATTTTTCTGTGGTATTTTTTTAGGATGACATGCTGTGCTTGCTTTATTTTATAGAAGCTTTTTTAATAAACTGAAAAATAATGGAGTTAAGGAAGGATTTGGGGAAATTATTTGGTACATAAATCCAGTGTTGTTGATTGAGAAGTGTAGGCAAACTTATATTGCAATTTTGATGCCATAAACCCCTAGACTAGCTGTGAGCAACCTTTTACTTTACACGGCAAACCTTGGTGGTAAGCCTTGATCGAAGCCACACACAAGCAAATCATGGCATATCCAAAAAAATTGACGGCACACAGGTTGCACACCACTGTCATAGACTTTCAAAAGTTGATTTTTAGAGGATATTGCTTATCTTTTTTGAATTATACTTTCAACGGAAAAATTTTGAGATCAACGATCAAACTTAAATATTGTACTTACTTAGCTGGCCGTACAGATCAATTATGATCCATGATCTACGTCATATGGCGCCTAAAGCTGGCTATATCGCTGGTTTCCGTCTGTCAATCCCAAAATACTGTCTACTATCGTACAGCTTTCTGTAACCGAAGAAACGATTAGAGTTTCAAGCTTTAGAAAGTTTTTAAAAATCGACAGAAATTGGAGAAAAGTTTTTGGAATTCGAGAAAGACAAAGAAAGTTACGTAGAGGAATGGGGACAAGTAAGTCAAAAATTCGATTTTTCGAGTTACGTAATGTGAACAATCCCTTAGTCAAAGCTTGAAGTAGACTCGCAATTTTATATGACATCAAGTTGGCTTGAGTCGACTTTTTCTTACATAACCTGAGTCAACATCAAGCTCAGCTCTTAGTATAGCATATTTTCAGTTCAGATTCAAGACCAATCCAAGAATCTCATCAATTATGAATAAGTCTGATCAATTGTGCTTTTTAGATAATTTTGTGAATTTTAAATATTGATCATTTTCACCATTTGCATTATGCAAAGTCACGTAGTCAACATGCAAATTCTTCACTAACGCAGCAAATAATCATAAACAAAACTGTGGATCAGGTGACTTATGAAATCAAAACGTTGCAAAATATCAAATTTGACGATGAATCGTTTTGTAGACCACGACATTTGCATGCGCACCTTGAATTTACCAGACTTTGCCGTTAAAAATAATTTTGAAATTGGGGCCGTTCGGTTGTTATGTGACATTTTTAGGGGGAATTGAGATTTGTGCTCCTAAAATTCTAATTTGGAGATTGGGGATAGGAGGGAAAGGGGGGAGGTTTCGTGGGAAACAGTCAATATATTAAGTTACCTAATATGTGGACTATCCCTCTGAAAATTAAATTACAATAATTTATCGTGGCGATTATTTCAGTAAATCTTCTACCTCAATTGGTGAACATGAACTTCGAGTCAATTTTTTCTAGTTCAACAACTTTTTTGGGCAGACATAAAAAAACAAGTTTTCACAAAAATTTCTTTATTCGCGTATTACATGTTGAACATCCAGAAATCATCTGTTTTTATTTTATATTTTATATAATCGTATTCATTGACGTCGGATGATAAAAAATTTAAGGAATGGTGTTAACAAAGACAATACGTAGACAAAAAAAGTTGAATTTGACACCTTATTAAAATCGACAAAAAAGTCACAAAATTTGATTTAATTGTGTTAAAAGAATTAGTTAAATTCTATTTTTAAAAATAGTCAAATTGACTGCATTTTTTAAATATTTTTATTAATGATTGACGTCAATTTTCATTTTACATTTTTTGTGTAACACGTGACTTTTTTCATGCTTTTCTCATGTCGGGTCCGTTGTCTTTAACAGTCAAAATACCAGTTCACAGACTCATTAATATTAAAATATGTAACCATATGTTAAATAAAAGATTCATCGTTTTGCTGCTGCTGTGTTAAAAAGAAACTTTACGGTTTGGCTAAAGGTATTTGTTGATGGACTTATCAGTTTCATTAAAACATCAGAGCGAAACACAAGTCTTGACAGAAAATAATATGGAAGAGTTGACGTGGGAAACAAGAAGTTAGTTTAATTTATTGATAATTGAGACTATTTGGTGTGATTGATTTATTGAAGTTTTCATGGCGTGAATGAATTTTCAAATTTATTTAACATTTTAAAACGAAGCAAAAACTATTTTAAGTTTAAATAAGGTTAAATAATTTAAAAATGCTTTTGAAAAGTTAAAAAAGCTAAAATCATTAAAAAAAATGCTTGAAAAAAATTCTTTCATATAAATTGGATTTAAGAAATTAGACACTTGAAAAGTTGCAACTTTGAATAAAATTTAAATTTTTTTTTTAAATTTCAAATATGCATTTGGATATGTATTTGATGATTTGACAATCTTTTGATTATTTTATTTTTGTTGCAAATTAGCTAAATTAAATTAAATTAACAAAATTTGCGGCCTTTAAAAAATTAAATTAAAAAAATTAAGCTTCACTAAAAAAGTTTGAAATTTTTTTTCTTATGAATTCTAAAAATAATAAGTTAAATATCATTAAAAAACGCGGTAATTGTTTTTGAAAACTAATTCACATCTTTTTAACTTTTTTAATTTAGTTTTTTAAAATCGTTTTAAAATTATTTTTTGAAATTTTTTTTAATTTTTTTTCAAACTTTTTCAATTTTTAAAATTTTTTTGAAAGTTTTCTTTTTAAAAAAAAATTTTTTCAAATTTTTTTCGAAACATCCAAACTAAGTTTTTTTTTAAATTTTAGAAGTGTCCAAGTTCAAAAATTTAAAAGTTCACAATATAAAAAAATAAAATTTTTAAAAAAATTTGAAAAAAGTTTTTAAAAAACTAAAAAAAAAAAATTAAAAAACCGATATTTCAAAAAAACCAAAAGAAATATATTCACCAAAATTAAAATTTGGTGTGAATATGAAATTAAAAAATCTGAAAAAATAATTAAAGAGTTTGAAAAAACAAATTTAATTTAATAATTTTTGACATGTTTCTAATATGTATCCGGAATATCAAAAAAAATGAAAAAAGTGCATTATTCAACAAATGCATATATTTGAACATGCTTTCTAATCACTCAATCATACCCAACTCAAAGTTAATAACAAAAACCGGTTTATTATTTTTAAAATTTAACCAATATATATTTTTATCAATTTTCAGAGTCGATTGTGTCAACATGGCCTCTAATGGGATCATATGTACCATTCTTTTCAATCACAGCCGTCTATCTATTCCTCATATATGTATTTCTACCAAAATTTATGAGCAATAGAAAGCCATACAACTTAAAATTCATCATACGATTTTACAATATTGGACAAATTTACATGTGCGTATATGCCGTATGGAAATTGCACGTTTATGGATTTAGTTTTAAAAATACATGGAAATGTATAGGCACAGATGGAGAATTCACAAGTCAAATGATGCAATTAAATGAATCTTATTGGTTTTTTATTATTTTGAGGTTAGTCGAATATTTGGAAACAATTTTCTTTGCCTTACGTAAGAAAAGTCATCAAGTGTCGCCACTACATGTGTATCATCATATCAGCACAGCATTTTTACTCATCACATTTCTCAAATATAGCGGTGGTATTATGGAAGTATATTTGGGTGCAGTCAATTCCGTCGTGCATATCATTATGTATGCTTACTATTTGCTTAGTTCATTTGACATCACAAGAGGCCTAATGAACAAAGTAAAGCCATTCTTGACACTTATTCAAATTATTCAACTTGTGATAATTCTTGGACATTCAATTGCTGGTGCTTTACCAAGTTGTGGTACAGTACATTGGGTTTATTATCTACAAATTGTTAACTTGTCTATGCTGTTGACATTGTTTGTGCAATTTTATAGAAAAAGTTTTGTTGAGAAGAAGAAAAAATTGTGAAATGTGAAGCTCGGCTGTTTATTATGAAATTAATGATGACTTTGGGCTTTGGTGAATGTTATAACTTTATTATTATTAAATTTTATTCATTATGACGATAAATAAATTAATTAAAATTCATCTTAATTATTGCTTTTTAATGTGTTTTTAAAATTTTTGCAAGTTCATTATGACATATTGAGAAATTAAGTCAGTGATTTAACAGAAACAATGAAATTGCATTTTATGGATGCATAATTTGTTAAAAGATAGACTCTTAATCTCTTTATTAATTAGATTATGCAAAATAACGAATTTTATTACAGCCATTTAATTAGGGATCATTCACCTTATGCAGTGTTGTCTTCGGATTAACACACCATGACATACTTGGTGTTGAGGCTTGACATAAGTTATACACGACATTTGGTTTATGGCATTTTTGAAAAACAAAGAAGCCACACTAATGCAGTGGTGACCAACCTTTTATTTTTCGTGGCTCATCTTGGTGGTAAGCCTCGACCGAAACCGCAAAATGAATGATGTTCATGGCATTTCCAAAATGTTTTAATGTACCGCGGCACACAGGTTGTCCACTACTGCAGTGTGTCGTCTAAATTTTTCGATAATTCCGTGAACCATATGCAATGTCTTTTTAGATAGATGACAAGAGATCGTGCGGGAGGCCAAAGACCTCATTGTAAGAATCTGTCGATAGAGATTGTATCACACTTGAAATTTGTAATTGGTAAGCGGTAGCCATCGATAAAGCCAGCTTCAGGCGCCGTCTGAGAGAGGCCATGGATCACACTTGATCTGTATGACCAGCGAAGTAAGTAAGTAAGTATATGTCGTGTATCACTTGAACCAAAACTTAATACCAAGATGTCCCGCGACGTAAAAAACATTAGACAACACTGTATTAAGTCAACGACCTCTAATCAAGTTTCTTTGTTTATGATTGCAATAATAAAAGAAGGCAACATTTAAAAAGTCAATTTAATTCAATTAACTGTTCTTTTTGAAGACAAAAGTTAATTACAATCTACTCATTCTTTATGCAGTGCTAATTGCACCGCACTTAATATTACTTACTTAATTCGCTGGCCGTACAGATTAATTGTGATTTATAACCTCAATCAGATGTCGGCTGGCTCTATCGTTGGCTTCCATTTGCTATTTCTGACTTCCAAGTGAACTTATTACCTAGCAGGCAAAGAACATGCTCTCAAGAGCGGAGAATACTGAGAGCAAGGCTCAGATGTGCAAGCTTACAAAGCATGCTCTTTGCGGGTTAGGGATATTATTGCAAACAGTAAATCCAACAATTTCAGAATTAATGCTCTACCAACAATATTAGTAATTTGATCCAAAATATCTCATTCTAAAAATACTTCAGCAATTTCTCAGAAAATATACTCAAATCAATATAATTGATAGGACATACCTACGCATCCTAGACAAAAAAAAACCCCTTTTGACATATGACATTCACCTGTTTAATAAAACCTCAATCACTTCCCAGTATTGTCATTCTTAAAACCGATTAAAAGTCATCATCTTAAAACATCTTCAACATTCAACAAGACATGTGATATCAACATTATTAAAGTTGTCGTCCCGGAAAGCACATGTCGGAGAAATTGTCAAATATTCGGCTCCAAGCTGATTTATTCCCGGAAAACACATTGAGAAATGGAAAATGTTCAAGGAAGTAGGATTTGATCGAATCCGGCGCGCCAGAGTCACGCTGCTCCGGCGACCACATGGCGTAGAGGTTGCCGAAAATCTGGATCCGGATCATTTTTACTTTGGCCAGAACCAGGATTTGATCGATTTAATCTAACCAGAGTCCCTCAGACCTAACAACGCATTGTCAGCCATTTCCACGTCATGTACTTTCCGGGCATATGAGAACAATGAGCGTAAGAAGAGCCTCCGATGTAAATAAAAGAATGAAAGATGATGAGGACTGCTACTTAGATAAATGAGAAAGGGCACTTTAGATGATTTAGTAGTTAATGTAAAGGAAAATAAGGAACAAAATGTCATGGATGAATGAAAATGAATGTCGAGTAAATGGAGTGATTTTTGTGTGTGTTCTAAAAATAAAATTAAGAGGGTGGTCGGATGGAGATGATTGCTTTAAGAAAATTAAATTTGTGGAGGAGTTTATTTGGTCAATATTATTAGTCTGTCTGGTGCTTGTGTTCCTGCTGATTGTTATCTAGTGGAGTATTAGATGTTTGATAAGTTGCTTAACGGACAGAGAGCATGCTTTGATGGAACAGACATATCATGACGGTACCTAAAATCGGTCTCTTTGCCTCATAGTGGTTTGGAGTCGATTAGGATGTTTTATGAGAGACCAAGAAGGTACATGATGAAAAAATTGATAAAATTCAGCTTCAGGATTGAGTCAAGTCAGTCAAGCGTCAGATTTTCAGGCTTACCTTTGACGTGTGCTTTCTAGTTTAATCAACTTATGTAAAAATGTGCAAAAATGTGGCCTGAGGACAGTCTCTTGCCAGTCTGGTGCCACTTACACTTAATTCGACTTTACAGATCAGTTGTGATCCATGACATCCCACAGAAGTCGCCTAAAGCTGGCTCTAAGTATGGTGCCGCATTACACTTAATCCCACTTTACGTCTGTATAGTGTAGGTTTTTACTGCAAATTGTGCTTTCTAGGAAATTTGAGTATACATTTATCTAGCTAAGGCTTAGATAGTCATCTGCAAATTCGAGACATTGGACATTTGTCTAGAGTATCCAGAGTGTCTAGACTCTAGAGTATTGGCTCTACCTTTCGATTTTCGATTGATTTCCTATCTTTAAACATTCCCAAAAACAACTCAAAATGCCAATTCATCTAATAGACAGTGAAAATCTGAACCGGACCGATGACACCACCCCCAAAAATTCATCACTCATTATAAGGCATGACCCTTCGTCCCACAATTCTTTAAATATCTTTCACTCATTAATTTTTGCCCTTTAACTTTCTCTCTCTCATTTCATCACATCTACGTCCTAATTCATCATCAGAATTCATAATAAACTCTGCTAATTCCAAAATGTCATCATCATTTGTGAAACGAGACAATAAAAATTCTTAGGCTTATGACGCCAACACAATATCCAAAAATTCCTACTAACGGATATACCCCTCATCCATAAAATAGAAGAAAAATTTGACTCGTCATAGAATTTTCCATTATCATCATTCACTCATTTATAAGCATCATGTATGTGTACATGCTGTATGAACACAAATAGCAATTAGGATGAAATTTGATACATTGATGGAAAATGGAGGAATTGTCTCATATGACACTCATCTGCTTATACTTGACTTTCAATGAGAGTTAAGAGACGGCATTAAATGTACTATGGCAATAAAGTTTTAAATACGTATTCCATTACTATCATCATTTAGAGACGAAATTGCATGGAAAATAAATTTTGAGATAAAATTAAACAAAAACCTAATGAAGAACTTGACAGACTAATGGAACCTCGAATGCATTAATGTTGCTGTTCATATGCTGAAAATTATTCAGCATTTCAAGTGATTTCTAGAATTTTAGAGTTTTTTCTTCAATTTGGCGAGGTAAATATTGGTCTGTGGCTTGATTTTCTACATAGTAATGATTCATGTTTGCTTTGTACGAGATGGATTTATGTTTCTACTTTATGCTGCAGATTTTTAATTGACTCGGAAAGCAGACGGTTTGCTCATTTCATAGAAATGGCTGATAATCCATCTACAGGTCGACTAGACTCTCAACTTAGGTTGGATTTGATCGAATCTGGCCTGAGACTTGAGTCACGTTGGACTGTGTAGCATAGGCAGTCGCCCTTTTAGTGATATTATCTTTCAGAGACCTCTCAGCCAGTTCGCTTATCACCCGTTCGCTACAACTGTGGCCGGACTTTTGGCCATTTCTATGGCATGTGGCTTTTGAGTTGGAATTTTGAACATTTTGTGTACCATTAGAATTCAACATTGTCCATTTATAGATATTTTGACCTTTAACTGAATTTCAATAAGTTTGTAGTTATCCCAAGCGGCATAATGGACCGAACTGCATTTTTTCCATAAAATGGATCAAAATCACCAGTCAAGGCACTGTCAGGACGGCTCTTCATTTCATTTCATCATCCATATATCTATAATGCAGGTATGCAGGTTTGCGTCTTAAATTTAATACGGAGACATAGTAGTGCCTCTAGCAAACACTTAGTGCTGTTCTGGCACAGCAACTAATTTATTCATTAATAAAATTTAAGAATCTTATTTTAATTCCTCATTAATTTATTAAGTAGAACTTGAAAAAGAGCTTCTAAGTGGCAACACCGAGCGAAGCTATAATCTGTTTCATACAAAGGCGTTTAAAATCAGCGTGGGACTGGAGTGGTGCAGGTGTAGCTAGAATTCGATGGAAATTCAATATCAAGGTTGAACTATAATGATTTCAAGTCAGATTGTTTAGCCTTGAAACTTAATTGGCTAAATAGAAAAAAAGAACAGTTTTGCGCTGCATTGATGCGGAATTCCCGTCAAATTCAGGTTACACCTTATCGATTCAAATATCTATATCTATTCGGAATAGATTAAATATTGCAAAATCAGTGTCGTTCAGCCTTGATACAGAATTATCATTGAATTCAGGCTATACCCGACCCACTCTAGCTCCACGGATACTCAATCAATAATGTACAATTCTGATTAGCACTCTCATTTAGCTGAGCATGCTCATTGTCTTTTAGGTCTGTAAAAACAAAATCATCAAGAATTATCGCCTTAAAAATCAAATTCTTCAATCCATTTTCCACCCAAAGCACAAATTCCCCTTTAACACATCTTCTAATTCTGTTACTAACCAAATATAGATAAAGTCTTTAGAAATTCTCGATTCATGCATGTCCAAAAAATAATCCCTAATAACAACAAAATTTGTGAATAAACATAGATACATTTCATATCTAAATCTGTTCATCAATCAAGTTTTTTGTTAATCTCCATTGGCAATATCTTATTACATGTACATGGTGTGAGGAATGAAAAGAAATGAGTGATAAGTAATCATATGATGACCATGAAAAAATAAATAAATAAATGGGAAGATGCTGAGGCAGAGTTGTTGGATTTAATCGGGTTTTTTGGATAATACCGAGCAGCACACTGTGTTTGCTAGGGAACCGATGTGTTGCCAAAATTAACGGTAAGACTGGAAAGTTGTCCTGATGGCAAATTGACAGCTGATTTTGATCCATTTTTAAAGCTGCATTATGCTGCCGCTCGGGGAAAAAATTTCGAAAATTAGATTATAGAAAGTAAATGCCAAGGCTACTGAATACACATAAATATGGCATATCGGACATTGCAATAAATTAAAGTAGAAACAGCATCAGCTTTAGATGCTGTTTGAGTAAACAACTTAGGGGCCGTTCAGTTAATACGTTACGCTCTTGAGCGGAGAAGTTTCTAAATTTTTAGGTAGGCCTACATATCTCCTAGATACTATTAAAGCACTTACTTCGCTGGCCATACAGATCAACTGTGATCCATGTCGCCTATAACTGGTTCTATCGCCGGTTTCCGCCTGTCAATTGCCAATACCAAATACAATGCTGTCTCTATCGACAGCTTCCTTCCAGGAGTTCTTCGGTCTACCACGAGCTCTCTTACCATCCACAAAGTCTGATTTAAAGACCTTATTTAGTGGAGCTTCTACAGGTCTTCTAATAACGTGTTCAGCCCATCGGAGCCTGTTTACTTTGACTATTCTTGTAATATCCAGCCTCTATATATAGCTATTAAAGCACATGGCGTAGAAATGGTCGAAAATCAAGACACAGACTAACTTGGTTTTGGATTTGACCAGATTCTACTGAATCTGGCTTAACGCTAGAGTGATATTGACCTGGAATTGGATTTTCGGCAATTTTTACGTCATGTGCTACCAAATGACACAGCCTGAACACCTAAAATCATATAAACTCGAATACAATAACCCTATTTCTCGTCAATTTACAAAAGTCCAACCTCAATTTACATACTTACTTCTTACTTCCTTGGCTGGGGCGCAAGAAGATCCATTGCCGCCTTTAAAGAACGTCTGTAGACAGCTCTATCTTTCGATAACCTCTGCCAATACAGGATGTTGAGAATTCTAGCGTCCCTATCAACAAATCCAACCTAGACCTCAATTCACAGCATAAAATTTGCAAAAATTCAATTCAACTAATGACCATCCAAGTCAGTGTCATCACACAACATCATCAATTCTCCTTGACGACCATAAGCAGCTTTCCAATGCTCATTTCATTCCAAATTATGTTTTCAAACGCACAAAAGTCATACATCAACTCTGATTCCAACAAAAATATCCTCAAAAAAGAGAAGAGATCCTTGAATAAAGTTTATACAGTGTACTGCAACTTTAGTAATAGAGAATGAAAAAAAAAAGCTCAGCAATAGAATATAATGGAAGGATCACGAAGCAGCAAAAAAAAAAAATATCCTTTGTGTATTGCGAGTGATAAATAAACAATTGTGATGTGTCAGTCTTCCTATATTTATTTAACTTAGACGGAAGAACTTTCCATCCAAAAAGCAGCAACAACAAGTATCATAGAGCATGAGGAGAATGAGGTTGATGGCAAGTACAGAAAATGTGATGTGATGGAAATATAATCTTCTTAATGGATAAGAGAGCATTAAGTTGAGTTGTGTGTGAGGTTTTTTTTTTTTGGTAAAACAATACAGCAAGATGATGCAGCAGTCATCGGATTGATAACCACATAAGCATCTTATATGCGATGAGCTTTTACTCACCGCCTACAACAAAAAAAACCCATAAAAATTGTATACATTTTATGTACACGCCATTCTACTTTTTGCTACTGATGCCAATAATCCAATGCCTTCCTTAATTGAGATTGAAATACGTCGAAGATGCTTTTTCAATTAATGTCGAATATGTTCATGGTTTTTTATGCTTGAAATTGAATTAAAGAATGATACATGCAATTTATCGTACGGATTATATGGATGGATGATGATGAGTTGGGTATGGCATATTGTCTGGGTTGTGATGACTTAAGTTAAGGTTGGTGTATTTATTACTGGATAATACTACAGTTGTGCTTAGTACCCGATTAGCATGGTGTGTTTGCTAGGGAACTGCTACTTTCCCGTAAAAACGGTATAACCCGAAGTTGCTCTGACGGCCCTTGACGGCTGAGGGCAGTTGACTAAAGTCACTCCTGAATTCACTTCTGGTGACCGTTTTTGGTATGCTTAGGGTCCGTTTAGGCTCTTTTTAGGCTCCATCTAAGCTCTATCGAGGCTCCGTCTAGACTATGTCGAGGCTCCGTCTAGACTATGTCGAGGCTCCGTCTAGACTATGTCGAGGCTCCGTCTAGACTATGTCGAGGCTCCGTCTAGACTATGTCGAGGCTCCGTCTAGACTATGTCGAGGCTCCGTCTAGACTATGTCGAGGCTCCGTCTAGACTATGTCGAGGCTCCGTCTAGACTATGTCGAGGCTCCGTCTTGACTATGTCGAGGCTCCGCCTAGACTCAGTTGAGGCTCCGTTAGACTCATTCTGTTCAGACTCCGTTCTTGTTCCATCTTGATATTTTCAGTTCTCGGTTCCATTCAGGCACCGTTTCATGTCCCACAAATCTTACTCAACCGTGACATCATTGAAGCTTCGTTTATGCACAACATTTACATCAACAATTTCCCACTAAAACATCCATTCATCTCCAATAACTAATGCCATTCCTCAAAATCACCATTTACCGCATCAACCAATGCGCTTATAACACAATCAACCTCAATACAACACCCCAAAAAAGCCTGCCATTATCTGTGGCAAAAATATTAAGCAAACATATATTGAGTGTCATGTTCGAATGGCTGCGATAAAGATAGAAATAATTAGGCAGTGATTGGTGTCATGGGAATTAAATTTTCATTTGGCACAAAAATCAATTTTCGCTCTTTTTCGGTTCTTACCGTCTTGATTTATTTGTATCAAATCTGACTTGTGTTTATTGCCGAGCTTCTTGTTGTGCTTGTGCCTGTGTTTTATAAATACAAGGGAATTAAGGCTTTTATGAAATATTCAGTAGACCTAAAAGGAAGTTGGAGATGCTGTTAAATTATTTATGTTAAATCTCACAGGATATACTTATAAATAATAAATAAGGTGGATAAGAATGAGGAAAAAAAGCTAAGATAAATCGATACTTGCTTGTTATTTGATTGAACATGCGTCAGTAAGTCAAATTTAATCAAGATTTTTTAGAAAATAATTTATAAGTACATAAAGAATCATGTAATTGTGCTGTACACCTGAATTGTTGTGAAAACATCTCACACAATTCCAATTTATGCTCTCAAATTCCACTCACATAGCAACAACAACATCATCATGAATTACAAGAGTGTGGATTCTTCGATTGCATGTTGTCGATATGGAATAAATGTTTTTGTGACCAATGATTGGTATTCAATTGCATCCTATTTTTAGATGAAATGATGTCAAGGAATTTTATGATATTGGACATTGCAGGTACTTGTATTTGTATCAGCAATTTATGTTCAATGTTCTTGTGATTATTATGATGTAAATGTTTAGATTTTGTGTGTTATTGGAGTGATTTTGTGATGATTGTTGTGAGATTTGATATGGAGCAGTTGTGGGCAAATATGTGTCGCTAAAAATTCTTGGAAATGCATATGAACTGTCTTTAAGGATTACCATTTTGCTAAACAATTCGGATTTCAACTGACCCAGTATAGTCTTTTACTTTTGGAAACAATGCCTGTCTTGCAATGTCTGATTCCGTGAAGTGCGGTTTAAATCCGGTTAAAAGCTAGTTGTGCATCACTGATCTGAAGTATATTTCATATCTAGAAGACAATGACATAAGCGCGAAATGGTTAAAAATCCAGCTTCAAACAAGCGTTATTTTGGTTATTAGCTAGATTTGATGAAATTTGGCATCAGGGTAGAGTCAAGTTGGTTAAAATTCAGCTCCAGACAAGCATGACTTTAGCCCAAGGCCAAATTCAATTAAATTCAGTCTCAGTGCAGAGCCAAGTTGGTATGTTTTGGATTTTTGGCCATTTCTGTGCGAGTTTACTTAACCATGCTCCTATGAGGAACTTAAGTTACAACAAAATGCTTTCCATCTGACTCTGTGGCCAACTTCAGGGAAGAGTCAAATTGACATTTGACTGGATTTTTAGTCATTTATGTGTCGCATGATTTCCGGGTTTTTTAGCTTTGTATTAAGGCTGGCTTAAGGTTGGCGGTTTGCTATGCCATCGCAGCTTGTATCACTGTTTGTCTCCGTCCATTATGAAGCTTGGATTAACAGCTTCTCACCACGAAAGGAGGGTTAGTTCATGATGGCGTTAGGCGCAGTGTAAGGCTACATATCTTAAGTGGACACGATAGAACTAGACATTAATTTGACATCAATTAATTATAACATTTTTTGCTTCAGTCGGGGTTGGTACATGGTGATGTCAGACTAAGTGTAGCACAAGGCTACATATGTTACACATTCACACACGTTGTGCTTTCCGGGATACTTTGGTGCTTGTGATCAATTTTTTGTGGAATCCTTGTTCCTCATTAATACGTTCACATTTCCCCAACTCGAAATAATTCCATCAATTTCTGTAATAAACTCATGAGACGAGCATGCCTGGCATAACATGATGTAAAAAAAGGAAAACAATTTCCATCACCATCATCATCATCGTCATTAGTTCATATTAGACATTTTACAACGTCATAACATTTATTCTTGGAATGTTGATGGATGGTATGTACGCTCATGCATCTGTCCAACATAATTTATATCAACACATATCTGTTAAGCAATAAACAATCTATGATAGCAACATCAAGTACACCATGACAGTATCTTACATTCCTAAGTGAATTGACACTATAATCAGTAATAATTCAGCATATAAAGTGATAAATGAATTCCAATTTGTCACATTAATTAATTAGTTTTCAATGCAATTTTATAATTAATTTAAATAATTTATAAAGTTCAACAAAAAAAAAAATGTTTGCATAATGAAGTCAAAGTTTTCATTTTCATTGATTTTACGTACACACAATTGAGTTCATTCAATTCTCAATTTTCAATTTTGATTAAATTTAATTGTTTTTCGTGTAGCAGCCCCAAAATTGTATAATAAATATAAAATGAAAATTTACATATATACAATTTTGTTCATCTAAAATTTCATTTAATTGGAAAATGGGAATATATGCATAAAAGAGCGATCCGAGTGGTTCAAGTGTGGGACTGTGGGGGGTCGGTGGATATGAAATGAAGCATAATGAAGCAATTACAGAAATATTTTTTTTTTTTTGGAAAACAATATCTAGATGTATTTATTTGATTTTGTTTGGACCATTGTGTGTGGATGGTGAGTTTTGGGGTGTCATTATGGAATGATGGAGGTGTATTGGGTATTGTGACTATGGAATTTGGTACAATGATCTGATTATGTTATCAAATAGCCCTTACTGGATACCTTTGAAAATAATAGCATACAAGAAGGCTACTTCATTAGGTAGCTTAAAAATAGCTTTTATTTTGAACAGTAAATTACATAATTTGAAGGAAATTCAAGCTTCTGATGCTAAATCTACTAGGATTCGGCCTAGAATTGTAAGTTTACGCTTTGGATGCGCAGGCCTGCAATTTCCGGCTGTCCTTTACAGCTTGTATAACATATCACATTTATCAAGCAAGGATGGGTCTTATTTTTTGATTGCAGGCCTGCAGTTCTGGACAAACCCTAATTCCCAGCGATTAAAGCTCATACATCTCTGCATGCTTAATTACTTCCTTGGCAAAGGCGCATGGGGACCCATTGCCGCTTTTAGAATTCATTGGAAGCTCCATCTATCTTTAGATAACTTCTGCCAGTTCTAGAAGCACACAGTAATCCCTGCTAAGAACCCATTAACAGCTCAGAACGTCAATCAAATTTCTTACTTGAAAATAAACAAATTTTTGCTAGAAAAAAGTTATTAACATTAACTAAAAATGCTATGAAAAAGTTTAATAAAAGTTAATAAATATTAGTCTTACTAACTTTTATTAAAATTTAATAAAAATTATTAAAAATTTTTTTTTCATGCAATAACTTTTTTACTAAATTTTAATAATAAGTTAATAAGATGTACTTTTATTAATTTTTACCCATTTGTTCGAAATTAAAATGCTGAAATTGTAAAATTTTGTAAGAAAGTTTTTCAAAAAAAAAATGCTTTTTACTGTGGTTTGCAAACAGTAGTGAGCTTTTGGGGTCATAACTGAGATCATTTCTCAAGGTTCATGAAAGAAGGGAACATTTGACACCATTTGTGTCGCATAAGGGAATTAACATTTTATATGACTTTATATGTTAATTATCATCATACTTGTAACAGTCATTTCTGCATAGGTTTATGAAGTATATAAAGGTATTGAAACCTTACGAATTTTGTATTTTTTGATAAGAAACCTATAACAGCACAAAATGCTGAAAAACTTTAGAAAATTTTATTAAATTTTAATAAATGGTTTTTAAAATTTAATAAATTTTTTAAAATTTAATAATTTTTTTTAAAATTTTAATAAAAATTTCTAAAATTTAGTAATTTTTTACTAAAACTTTTATCAATAACGTTTTAATAACAAATTATTAAATTTTTTTCTAAGAGTGTTGAAATTCTGTTGTTTACCCATCTCAAATTAAAATGCTGATTGAAAATTCTGGGTATTGAAATGAGAGATATCTGCATTTGTCATTTCGTCAAGGGATATTTATGGAGTTGAATTAGTAATTTTGTTACACAATGTATGAGTGTTAGTTTTTAACTTGATGTGGAATGTGTAACTATTGTGTAATTAAAAAAGTTTGATGAAAAATTTATATGAAATCACAGGCAGAGTTGGTATGACTTTAGGAAGAGAACTCGAGCCTCTATTAGAGTCCGAACCCTAACAGACAATGAGTATACTCACCTAAATGAGCATCCTCAAGAGTATACTCAATCAATATAATGGATCATAATGAATTTTTCGAAAATTTCTATAAGCAAGCATTTCTTGGTCGGCTCGGGGTTTCGAGTAGGGGCTTTTCTATATTTTTACCATTTTCTTTAGGGTTCAGCTAAGAACCGCAGTCCTGAATTTCCAAAAATCTAAATTTCTTTTAGTTTTTCATATGAAAATAGGTAAAGCAAATTGGAATTTAGTGTTCAAATCAAAAATTCACACCTTTTTTAAAATCCAGTGGAACAGAATGTGGTTAATTCACGTTTGTAAATTATAATTCAGGCACACGTCATATAAATGGCCTTAAATCCAGTCCAATGCAAAACTAGTCTTAGACCAGATTCAAGAAAATACGGCTTAAGTCGACCCCTACAGTTAGCCTGAGCCAGATTTTCGTTATTTTACCGTCAATTTCCGGTTTGCATCTTGCTTTACTCAAAACAAAAACTTTATAAACTGCCTAAAAATTTAAAATTTAAACAATTAAATTTAAACTACAAACAACAAAATCATTACTTTATAATTTAATGAACCAGCATAAAGTCATCGAACTCTATCAAAACTCTATTTTCCAATATAAATTATTCATTTCACCAAAAAAAACCACCCTCAATACAATTTCCGCCACTTAAATCAGCTAAAAATTCCGATCAATTTACGATTCAATTACATTATTTCTCTTTTAGATTAACCGCGAAAATGCATTTCGTGTAGCTGTCAATAAAGGCAAATGCTTATAAAATACAAAAAGTAGGGTTTTTTTTTTTGTTCATAAAAAAACCCACACAATGCAATAGCAAAATGTCAATAGCATTCGTTCAATCAGACATAAATGCTCGCGTGATAATCATTTCGAGATATTATTATTGATAGGATACAAGGAGAACATAGAGAGGGTTGCTAATGGTTGGTGATAAAAGCGCAATATTGACAAAATTGATTGGATTTGTGGAATGTGACTGATTTTGGTGAGATGTGGATGAATATGTTCTATTTCTAGGTAGAATTGTGAACGGTTTATGAAGAAAATTGTTCGATTTTCATAATTCATGCAAGGAATCATTCGTTAATGATGCAATAAATGAGGAAGGAGAGGATTTCGCATCTCGGAACAATCCTGGAAAGCATTCAACTCAGAAATACCCGAAAGTCAGGCACCAGATCGACTAGACTTTAGCATGTAGCCGGATTTCATCGAATCTGACTGGATCATTCATTAATGATGAAAGGAATTTTAAGCTAGGTTTGACATCGTCGTGACTTATCCTGGAAAGCATTCAATCAGCAGTGAATATGCCCTGAAAGTCAAGAGTCACCCAGAGTCGATGGACCAGCGGAAGACCGGAGAATCGAATCTGACTTCAAGCTTTAATCACGCTGTTTCTGAAATCGCTCGTTTTTGGCTATTTCCACACCGTGTCTTAGAAAAATTTCGCCCATACAGTTGTTTATCCCTTACAACTCTGCAGTCGCCTGAAGCTGGCACTACACCGTGCACTTTCGGAGATAACTTAGATCTCAATACCCGGAAATCATATGACATAGAAATGGCTAATAATCAGCCCCAAAGCTAGCGTAATTGTGGCTCCAGGCCATATTCAATGAAACTCGACCTTTGACCAGAGTTAAGTCAGGTTGAGGCTGGATTTTTGACCATTTTTAAGCCGTGTGCATTCACAGATAATTTAGAAGCCTTTCAGATTCTCAATCATGAGATACAAAAGTGATGACGAGCCAAATAAAGCCATCACATCCAATCAATCCCCTTCACAAATCACAAAATTTCTTCACAACATTTCCCTACGACATCGTCCACATAATTCCCCCATAGAATCTCTCATAACCAGTTAACCAGAATCAAATTATGAGCAATTTTCCAAATCAACATGTAGTCACAGAAAATTGAAATTACGGCATCATTGTGCCCAACTTGCCTCATAATACGCGTGATGGTTTGTGAAAATTGTTATCAGCTTGAGATTAGGCACCTTTTTGACTACAGGATTTCAGTCGACGATGCTCAACCAACGAACGAGAGAATTCTCTTCCAATTTCTTTTTCATTTGTCTACTACGTGATGTCATTTCTGGAATTAAATGTACGATTCATATCGATATTGGCAAAAAAAAAATCTATTTGGGGTAACAATATTATCAAACATGATATAGCGTGAGGATTGAACCAGAAAAAAAGTGTGGGTAGTGACAATGGCACAGATGAAGAGAAGGAAAAAGAAAATCACGAATTTACATCACGTTCACCTTTAATAAACTTCTCAGGAGGGGCATTTGATCACGTGGAAATGGCGACATTGCAACAGAAATTCGATTTTTTATTTTATTCAGAATATTTTTAAACATTTTCTGCTCAATCAGTTTTGTGCATGTTAACATTGAGGACAAAATTGGGTGACTTTAAACAAGGATTGGAAGGGGATGATTTGGAAATCGATGAACTATAATATAGGAAGAATATATTATAGTTTAGTAGAATTTGGGTTATTACTTGAATTGATGATTTTTCTCGGATAGGATAGCACAAAAAGGTTAATCGATCGATAACCCGGCTCCATACCAGCGCCACTCTGGCATCTTGCCGGATTCGGTTTAAATTTGATATTATGATGTAGTCACGCTGGTCGGGTGCAGGGCTTTGAATTGATTAACAGATTTGTACCATTTAAGTTACTACTAATTTATACCTCGATATCGATTCGATTTAAATAGAGTCAACTTGACGAATTTTATCGCATCATAGTGGCACGCTAAGAAGTCGGGCATCATGATGCTGGCACTACATACTTCTTAGTGTGTCGCTATGTCACCGTCAGATTTGATATGATTCTATTGTAGAGGCGCCTGCATTGTAATCTTCATACTCAAAGCCATGCTAACTCTTGTCACTGTATTGAAGACTAAATGTCGAACGTGATTGTCTCATTGACGGATTTTTGACCTATTTTAGTCAAATATTCTAATTCAAATTCTCATTTCAAATGATATCCAACCCTAATACCATTAATGAGTACCATTAATGATAATACCTCTACTGACGAAGATAAGTTACAAAATATTTAATTTTCCTGAACTTGCAGAAGGTTTCGAGGTATAGTGCTGTCTTCAGACATTCCCAACGCGCGGCAATGGGCCCTCGTGCGCCATTTAATTTTCTTATCCTTCGAAATTTGTGATTTACGGTATAGAGTGGCTTTATACCCACTAGAATGACTCTACACTGACTAAGAATACATTTGGCTTGCTAAAGTAGCATACTGCATTTGCAGCAATTCTAGCTCCTCTAAAGCATTTCAATCCTTGAGTACTGTTGATGATCATCTCTAGGGACCTATTTATTGTACGTCTCTAAGTGAATGACTGTCAATAATCTTATTTGCATATAATTGCATATAAATAAGTCAAATTTTTGGCCATAAGAATGAAGTAGAGGTATCCTAGTAACTATAGAGCATTCTAGTAAGCATAGAGTCATCCTAGTGAGTATAAAGTAACTAAATTCAGTAAATCACAATATTCCTGCACATATTCAACCCAACTGCAACTTCAACTACTTTCATCATTTTTCTTCATTCATTAATAACTTTGTTCCCTACAATCAAACACCCATTACATGTAATTTAGATAATTTATGACTCAATTTAACTTCTCATGCAACTGTTACTACCTTATAATGTTAGTATTCCCATCCTGTAAAACACGAGAAGCAGAAAAAATCCTGAACAATGTTTGTGACACGAATGGCGATGGCGAGTGGAATTAAATAAATATCAATGCCTTTTTGAAACATTTTTTTTTTTCACATAAAATAACTGAACGAGAACTTGTATTCGTGTCAATGGGAAATGAGGAAGGAACTGAACAGCACAGAGAGAAAAAAAAAACAAATCAATTTAAATGCAAATAAATATAAAAGGGAATGTGCTTCAATTTAACAAGTACAGAAAATCGTGCCAGCGATGCCATTGCATCATCGACCACACCTACAAAAAAACAAGGAGGAAATTATAGTCAAAGAAAATGAGAAGAGAGTGCGATGACTTCTTTATGAATGTCCGCATTGTTTGGTTGGGTACCGGGGGTTTATTTGGCGATGTTCCAGCTGTACGTGAGAGAGGTAAAAAAGGTAACATAAATTTTCATTGTACATAAACAATTTAAAATACAAAAAAAACAAAATTGGAGTCGTACGATTATTATGTAACAGGATATAATGAGACTTTTGACGGAATGTTGTTGTTTGGTGGCAAATTGGATGAACTGGCTGATCTGTGATTCGTGGTGTCTCTCAGAATGCGTCTAAAACTGGCTCTATTGCTGGCTATCCCTTGTCTGAGAATTTTTACGAATACAATATCAAATGACCATGACTGTCCCTATTTACAGCCTCACAAGGTTCTTTGTCCACTGCCTTTGTGCTCTTGTACCATCTTTCGAAAATATCGCATCATTTGAAGGCCATATTATAATAGGTAATAATTTGAGTTTCATAATAGCGATCCCTAAAATACAAAACATGCTCAAAAAAGTGAGTATACTCAGAGTATACTCTTTGTCTGTTAGGGCACATCGACACTTTTTCACATAACTGTTGATCATCCCAAATTGTCTTATGTCTCTTATCCATGAGAGCATCATTAGGTATCCAACCAGTGCACCCTGAGCAATATCCTATTGATTTCTACCCTTCGTACCAAATCTGCTTATTGCCCTATTAATATTCACTTAAATTTGCTTTTATTTGAATTGGCACGTCACTTTAGATCCATATAGCCAGGGGCATAGCAACTAAATTTTAGAGAACAGGCGCAAAGGGGTTGTCTAGTAAATTAAAGACACTTTTCCAAAAATAGGGTTTTGATCCCAAACCATTCCTTACCATGAAGGAGATTTGAAGTCGACTCCAATTTTGTATTACGTCGAGTCGACTCAATTTGGCTTTTCAATACAAAATCTGACTCGACTTCAAACTCTGATAAATCCATCTCTGTTCCTCACCTTCCACATTCCACGACATCATTATCAATCAAACCCTAATAATATGTGTTGTATCCAGAAACAACTTAAATCCCCGCAATAAAATTATTTGTCTTTGTAAGTTTGGTCTGTTTGCCTTTAAATTGCTCACGAGAGCGTAAAAATAACTTTTTTTTTGTTTTTTTCCATTCAGATGAATTTGCAATTGTGGCTAAAAAGTACATAGTCACGAATATGCTATTGCTGTCAGTTGAAATAGAAGTAACACGTGCATATGCCATTTATCTCGTGTAATATATAAATTTATATGCACTTATGGAGCATGTTTTATGATGCTTGAGTAAAGAAGTTTTAAATTAATTTTATTTTATTTTTTTTTTTGAAGTTAATGTGCAGTTGAAGAGGTTTGTTCAGTGTTGTTTAGATGCTGCAGATATACCAGATAAATATTTCAATAAAATCATCATGTTGTTTAGATAGAGAAGTGCATATGTTACTCATTATATTGCATGATGGTTCATCAGAGGTTTATAAATATTACATCGAATCCAAATGCAATCTGGAGGACATCAAATTTAGTTGATTTGACATTTATTGAGTTTGGATTTGTCATGGTATTTGTTGTCGATTTATTGATTGAGTATTGATTTGGGGGAATTACTTGGAAAGGATAAATTGAAAATAGAAGTCGCTAAGTCGGTGGATTGTTTATGGATGACTGAATTCGACGTGGATCTGCTGTTAATCTTGCTTATTGTGAGAGACTAAAGGATGCAGGCAGATCATTTATATTGCTTACGTACTTACAGCTAAATATCGACAATTTTCATCAATAAACTTCTACAACCTTCCACAATAACCTTGCCAACACTTCTGGTCATGTAAATAACTTTGCATGCAACTTCACAAACCTTAATTAAAGCTCTTCAAATGATTGTACAACCTTTAAGCAACAAAGTAAGTTTAAAGGTTATACCTCACACATATTGCTCTACTTGATGCATATCGTCCTCATCAGAATAAAAATTATAATTTTTATAGCATAAAACTCGCCAACAGACCTTCATTTCCATAAAAACTCTTTCCTTTAAACACGCCAAACTCAATACCTTTAATAAAGTCAGACAATTTAAACATTTTCCTCAATTTTTATTCCTTTTTCTCCACAAAACACGTCGTGTGCAGCTCACTTTTTTCAGTAGCAAAAAAAGAGAAAACTTGTGTACAGAAATTGGCGATAATTTATCAAGCCACAACATATAAAAAAATGCTCTCATATAAATGTTTGTGCATATAAAAAATCGCTCATTGTTGTACATATTCCCCTTTTTTTAAATTGCCAATTTTTATATTTTTTTAAAAAATAACACATCCTCGACATGAAAAACGAGTTGAATAAAATGAAAATTTGCTGTATTGGAAGTAGCCTCATCATTTTCTCTATACATTCATAGGATAATTTGAGTCATTTGTCTTTCTGTCCCTTCTGTCAGTTTTGTCAGTTTTGTCCGTTTTAACCCTTCTGTCCCTTCTGTCTCTTCTGTCCCTTCTGTCCATCTTGTCCTTTCTGTCCGTTCTGTCCGTTCTGTCCGTTCTGTCCGTTCTGTCCGTTCTGTCCGTTCTGTCCGTTCTGTCCGTTCTGTCCGTTCTGTCCGTTCTGTCCCTTCTGTCTCTTCTGTCTTTTCTGTCTTTTCTGTCTTTTCTGTCCGTTCTGTCCGTTCTGTCCGTTCTGTCCGTTCTGTCCGTTCTGTCCGTTCTGTCCTTTCTGTCCTTCTGTCCGTTCTGTCCGTTCTGTCCGTTCTGTCCGTTCTGTCCGTTCTGTCCGTTCTGTCCGTTCTGTCCGTTCTGTCCGTTCTGTCCGTTCTGTCCGTTCTGTCCGTTCTGTCCGTTCTGTCCGTTCTGTCCGTTCTGTCCGTTCTGTCCCTTCTGTCCTTCTGTCTTTTTGTCCTTTTGTTCTTCTGTCCCTTCTGTCCCCTCCTGTCCCTTTCTGTTCCTTCAGTCCCTTCAATCTCTTCAGTCTCTTCTGTCCGTTTTGTCCCTTCTGTCCCTTCTGTTACTTCCGTTCCTTTCAGTCACACCATGCTTGGTGGGCATATATTCCAGTATACCAATAATAATAAAACATGCTCGACTGATGATGTTCATTTTTTTTCCTGTTCATAAAAAATTGCAAATTTTTTTCTCGATGCGTTGACAAAAAAACTCTGGATTTTCGTTGGAGATTAAAGGCTCATAAATTTAAATAAATCGATTATCTTCACTTCATGAGCTTCTCACTGAAAATGTGTTGGAGGACTAAAATAAATAAATCTCACAAAAGCATCAACAAATGACGGTACTAAAAATTAGCAAAGCGGATCTAATAAAAAGCAAACTGGAAGAGCCATGACAAATATTTTTTTTTGTGCTTATCATCTAAAGTAGAATAAATAAATTGATTGCTTTCTGATGAAAAATTGCTGTGAGTGCTGCGTACTTTTTATTAAATTTCAGATGAAAACAGCAGAAATTAAAGATTTTTCAATTTATTTTGACTATTTGTCAATTGATTGAAGGAGATGAATAGATTGATTGAGATCAATGTTGGGTGTTCCGTAGATTGAAAAATATCTTCAAAATATCACTTTTTTGTATGAAATGTCCAAATGACACAATTCCTCACTATGCCAATTTCTAAGCCTGAAACTAAAAACTACCTGAAAGGAATACGGTCTAGAAATTGCCAAAAATTCAACCCAAGCTCATCGTGGCTTTGTTAGAGACCAGAGTCAAAGACAGCCTTTAAATCGATATTGTTAAGCTGGTTTGCAAGGTTGCAAGTCTAGATGCTTAAATCATCACAGAAACTTGTATTTTACATGTAAATAGCCTGTATCACTTACTATCCGGTAGAGATTCCAACCCTAAAAGCTGACAAAGAATGTAAATAATCTATACTTTCTACTGGAATGCTAATGGCCTTGCAGATTTAATTCGAGCAGATCTTGACTAAGCATGCAAGCACACAAAATGTTGATATTGCGTGTATCTGACATATTTTCCTTGGATTCATCAAAAATAGCAGACTTTAAAATGTAGAGCAATAAAGCCAGCTCTAGTCGCTGACTGAAAAAGGTCATGGATTACAGTTGGTCTGTAGTCGGCCAGGGAAGTTGTAATTAAGTGTAATAGATAAGTGCCTGACCCTTTGCTACGAATATCCTTATTGCACATTCCAAGACACCCAAAACTCCCATTTCTTATTAAAGTTTTACTCTAATACATTAAAAATAACTCATTACAGCAACAAACTACCAAATAAGTATCATCTTTAAGACTAACTATCTACTCATCTCAGACAAAATTCAATCCCATCAATCAATCCCCCTAAAAAATGCTCCCTTAAAAGGATTGATTACAATACAAATAATCTGGATGACTATAATAAACATACGCTTAGCATGTCTATGCTGATAGAATAAGAAATTTTTGGGGATGACTAATGATGCTACACAAAAAACTGTTATTGAAAAAAGAGCTAAAATCTGCAAAGTCATTTGATGATCCTTTACAAAAAGCTGTTTTTTGATGAGTTCATAAGCAGAAGTTTTGGTTTAGAAAAAATCAATAAAGTAGATTTTTTTGGGAAATTTTGTTTTTATAATATTTTAATGCATTTTAAATTTGACGCAGCACGTGCTAAATCATTAGCAACATCTTCTCGTGGATTTTCAAAAATAGTCTTTTTTGCCAATTCGTTCAAGGTCAACATCTCAGCGGCGTAGTCAGGATATTATACAATAGGGGACTCTTGCACCCGAAAGCCTCCTCCGGGTTAAACCCTTGTACCCAATAGCCCCCTCCTGGCTATGCCCCTGCACCAACTATTTAAGTACTAAACGAATCACACGTAGCTAGTACTTTGAGTCACTAAAATGGCCATTTAGTGTATTAAACGATGAATTTCACTTTATTAACCGACGTCATAAATTTGAAATCATATCTTGAGTAGAAATGCTTAAAATGATTCAATCATTACTTCATTTATCACATTCACAATTCTGATCGTCATTTGTTATTTACCCAAAGAATTTACTCAAGGTCAAGTATCGTTCAAGCGGTGCAAATCTCAAAACTAATATGAATAAGTCCGATAAGCATACACGTTGAAGAAAATTATGAAAAAAAAAAAATAAATAAATAATGTCTCCATACTTGCACTGAAGACAAGCGTTGAAGATTCAGTCAGGGAGTTATGCTCATTTTTCTAGACTTTGTTATTCAACCAAGGTTATCAAGGCTACCTTAAGTTTCTTTCTTTGATTAGAATTCACCGAAGTGTCGGATTCGACAAATTCTTGGAAAATGAGATTGACACTGAAAGGAAGTTCTCGACCGAGATGTCTTGGTTTCGATATAAAGCCGTTCTCATGTTAAATTAGCAACGGTACAAAAGTACTGAGAAATAGAAGCTGGCTGGAGTTATCTAAAGACAAATTCAGCTTCGGACATATATACTTATATTCTAAATGCGGCCCTCGTTCTTTTTCACCAAGGAAATACTTAGGAAATACTTAGGGTCATTGATCCATTTATTACGTTACGCAAAAAATCTGATTAAAACAATGAAATACCATAAAATATGAAATAAACTTATTATTCTTTAATGTCAACAGAGTCAGATGAGGCTCCGCATCGGAGCACGGTTCCAGTAAGTAAGTATGTAAGTATTCTGTTATGTAATTGGTGAACGGTCTTTATTTGGAACCTTTACTCATCACTCTTTTTCCAGACATATTCATCACCATATGTCTCTCGGTATTTTCGCAAGTGCAAAAAGTAAGCAAACAGTCTTATTTTATTTAAGAATAAGTGAAGAGAATTTCAGTTGATGCAATTGATGTGATGCTCAGTTTTGGTTTATCTGTTCAATAAAGAAGGTGTTAATTTTGAAAATTGAAATAAAATTTAACAGAAATTATGTAAAAATTAAGTGAAATTTGAAATCAAAATCTGAAATTTTATTGATTTAAAAATTTTGAATTTTAAATAATTAAAGAAAAATTCAAAGAAAATTTTAAAAAGTTTATTTGAATTTTAAATCAAAAAATGTCATTAAGTGAAGTGAAAGTTAATGAGAAAAAATACAAATATGAAATTCTGTGGTTTATGGTTTTCATGGGAACTTTAATAACCTTTGAAGCAATTTTCGGAATTTATTATATAGCCATTGGAAAAGTGTTAACTAAAACTTTAATATTTTGTAAGTATCACTAATATATAGAGATCTTTAATTAAGATTAGTGACTATTTAGCAAAGGTCGGATACAGGGGCGATGTCAGAACATTTTGTTAAGATGGGGTGCAATTAGGGTATTCAATCCAGGGATTGCAATGTTCTGAACCCCTATATTGATCTTGGGATTACACTCAATTCAATTTTGAGCTTTCAAAACCCTAGCCCCGACCAATTTATCCTTGAAATCTTGAAAATTGTACGATTTTTCAAGTTTCAAAATGAGTCCATGCCACCAACGCCACCCATTCTTCCCTATTACTCTATGATTACGCCCCTAGTCAGTCATTCTCGTAATAATCGTAAAAATTATGATTTTGTATGATTTTTAACAGTTTTTATATGAAAAAATTGTATAGAAATTTTGATTCTTAATAACAATTCTTATGATAGTAGACACTAACAGGCAATGAACGTGCTTACAAGAGCAGAGCCAGGAGAGAACTACTAAATTAAGCAAGCTCACGAAAGCATGATCTTTGCCTGTTAAGAGGATACTCAGGTTATTCAGTAATTATGACTCTCTTACTTTATATTCACAGCATTCGTGTTTTTCCTAATTGGAGGCATTGGAACGGGACCTGGTGCTCACCGCTATTTCAGCCATCATGCTTTCAAAGCTACTCGACCATTTAAAATTTTCCTAATATTTTCTCAGCAGATCTCCGGAATGGTAATTTAAATAATTCACCATAAAATTCAATTCCGATGTTAAAGTTTCTCAATTCCCAGAAATCCATAATTTCCTGGTGCCGAATCCATCGAGTACATCACAAATTCTCCGACACAGAAGCTGATCCCACCAACATCAAACGCGGACTATTCTTCTCATTTTTGGGATGGCTGTTTATTGCTCCAACACCTGAATGTGCCCATGAATACAATCGGATTGATTTGGATGATTTATTTAATGATTCTGATGTTGCTTTTCAGTACAAGTAAGTACACGTGCACATGGAAGTGATTATGACCTAGTTGTGTCTTCAACTAAAATTGAAAGATGAAGCTATTTATGAATAATTAATATAATTAAAATTAGAAGCTAAATTTTCCAAAACCAAATTACTCATCAAAAATTGAATACTTAATTATTTCGGCGAATTTCAATAACGATTTTATCTTAAATTTCGCAGGCACTACCCAACACTCTTCATCACCATCACCCAATTCCTGCCCACAATCATTCCATATCTCATTTGGAATGAGTCAATTTACGTGGCATTTAGTATGAATATGTTAAGAATGGCTTCAAACTACATTCAATTATTATTCGGCAATGGTTTTGTTCATTGGAATGGACCGAGACCGTACGATGCAACGTCATCAGCAACTGATAATGTCCTGTACAATATTATCACACTAGGCGAGGGTTTTCATAATTATCATCATACATTTCCATTTGACTACCGAAATAACGAATTTTCATCATTATGGTATGTCAATTCCCTATCGACATTCTTTATAGAGCTATGTGAATTATTTGGACTTGTTTATGACAAGAAAATTGCATCGCCGGATATGATTAAGAGTAGAGTGTTGAAAACTGGTGATGGTAGCCATTGGATAGCAAAGAGGGAAGCATTGAGGGCTGCTGAAAGTGTTTATTCGAGTGGAAATGACAGTGGAAGTGTAGTGAGGAATGTAGATGAGGCATTGAAATTGGAAAGTTTATCGGAAGTGATAAAAGATGTTAAAAATTTGCAGGAAAAGTTAGTTTGTTTCTGATTTTATTTAGAATGTTAGGTTATTATGGTTGTAGTGCTATGTGAATTGTAATTATGATTAAATATAAATTTTAGAAAGGTTAAAAAATTGAACTAATTCAGATTTTTGTGTTTATTTAATCTAAACTAGTAAGGAAACCTCCCTCCTCCCACATCTTCTCTCCTGTCTAAATGACGAACCTAACTGAACTTAATTGCAGGTAATCGTCGCTTCAAGACTTTAACGACAAACTGTGTCCTACCTCCAACATTGTGTCATAAAGAGTCAACTGAAATTTGGGAGTCCGATCTTCAAAAGCCTCCATGATGTCCAGACGCCATACTGCAGTCTAAGGGTTCTCGATGCCGAAACCGAGGCCAGAGACTTCCGATGATCTCGGTCTCAGTCTCGATCTCGAGAATTTGTCGAGACCGAGACTTCGGGAAACCTTACTGCAGTCCTGATTCAACATCAAGTCCGGACACCATTAGAGTCCTGACTTAGCATAAAATCTGGATACTGCAGGAGTACTGACATAACATCAAGTCCGGACATCACTTCAATCTTTACTCAACATCGATTCCGAATACCACTGTAGTACTGACTCCAGTGAAAGCTTCTCCACATCAAAGTCCTCTCAACTCAGACTATCTTACCTCTAATATTGTCCTTGACATCAACACGTGTATTCAATTGTCATTCGACAGAAGTCATCCTACGCTCAATAATTGTTTACTTTATATTCAAACAATCGAACTTTTGCTTGAAAACAATTGCCAAATATTCATCAACAACGAAACTAATTCGCAATCTTTAAAATAAACTTTTTGAATGTTAATAGACTACTCAAGTCTAATGATGTGATAAAAGCACTTGAATTGTCCGGCTTAAACCTACTGTTCTTAAAATTCTATTTTCGTTCATGATGAATGTATTAATTTCAAACTCTAAACTTCTTGCATCTTCGTTTTTCACTAAGAATATTATTCATTCTTATGGAGAGAATTGTCAATATAGTCACGGTTTTTAGTTATGTTAAAATTACGAAGAGTTTGCCGGCGTTTGCCAATTTTTGTTTAGAAATGTGCTAAATATCTTCAAATAAAGGAAATGCAATATGATTGGCTGGATATCCAAACGGTAGTCAATGTAGGACTCTTCATCAAAGCTGCAACCCGTCTATATAGAGTGTATTAAATAAAGCCATCAAATCCATCTCCATAAAATATTTAAACCAAACATCCACCAATCGATTCATGCCCCAAATGAACTATAAAACCTCCGAAAAAATAAGAAAAATTTTGGCACAAAAAGAAAACTTTGTAAACCATAAAACGAAAGCAAAACTTGGCAAATTTTCTCCATTACACAAGCAATAAATCTTTTATGCGCAGTTAATGGAATTATCAAGACCCAAAACACAAACACAATCATCAAAAACTTTATCGTCAATTAAGTACAAATTTTCTGACGAAAAACTATAAAAGCTATGCATATTTTAGGGTGGCTATCTATTTGCCAAGCGAAGCTTGACCTGCCCGCTGGAGCTTGGTTCCTCAAACATTTGCCAAGTGAAGCTTGACCTACCCGCGAGACTTTTTATGGAACGGTGTGAATATATCCGCATTGTGTTTTATTTCCTTACTTCGCTGAACAGAATTAATTGTGATTCACGGCCTCCCTAAAACCAGCCCTATCGCTGGCTACTGCTCTTGCCAATTTCACATACAAAATGCAAAACTGACTCTATCGCCAGGCTTATACCAAAGACGATAGTTTATTCCAGATATGCCACTGTATCGTGTCAGTAGTGTGCCTATATCACAGCATACTGTACCGTACCAACTGATGGAAAAATCAGCTCCAGGAAGAAACCCAAAAATTTAAAATATAGCAAATAAAATTCAAAAACCTTAACTTTACTGCTTGTATAATATTTTATTGATTTTTCTCAAAATTTTCATTTAAAATGTTCTCTAATTAACTTTAGCAATTTTCAATTGATTTTGGACGTAAATATTCATTGCTTTTTCGTTCTCATAGCACTCAGCCAAGAAGGATCTGGTTCCTTTACATTCAGTTGAATCTGTGAAGCTTTTTGCTGGACATAACTGTTTAAAATTGATTATTTAAGTGTCAAGATGGATAAAATCATTCAAAAAAAGTACAAACCATGAAAGAAGTTCCCAAAACGCAATCCGAAAATGCAAGGTATCTAGTGTCGCATTCCTCTTTTGGTACTTTAACAATTTTATCATACATTTCTGAATACTTTGGTAAAATGTCGATACAATGGCTTGTAGCATTCTCATACAAAGTCAACCATTCTGGATCTTCGATTATCGTTGGCAAATAAGCCTTGTAAGCAGCTTTATCAAAGTCTTTAAGCTTCATAGCTTCAAACACTTTAACGGCAAAGAGCTGAAAATTTTGAAAAAGTTATTGAATGAATCGGTCCCAAAGAGAACCAAAATACGTTATAACTAGTGGATGGCAAGTTGATGTTCTAGTTCTAACGTATTTTTGTCCAATCGGGAAATAAGAAAATTTCAAAAACTTACACAATGAAATTTCATAGAATTTGGCTCAACCGTTTTGACTAAATCATCAATAATAGCCTTTATGGTGTCTATTTTTGCCATTGTCGGGTATTTACAGCATGTCTGAAATTAGAATTTATTTGAAACAATTGATGATGTACCGAGAATATGCAGCATAAATCGGTTAATCGGATTAAAATCCGGCACTGGAATGAACTGACTATTGTACCTTACCTAAATTGAATTTGGACTTAAACTGAATCTGGACTCAAGCTAAATCCGGAAATAAACTAAATTCGGACCTAAACTGAATCCAGAACTTAAACTGAATCCAGACTTAAACTGAATCCAGACCTAAACTGAATCCGGACTTAAATTGAATTCGAACTTAAACTGATTTCGGACTTAAACTGAATCTGGACCTAAACTGAATTTGGACCTAAACTGAATTTGGACTTAAACTGAATCTGGATTCAAGCTAAATCCGGAATCAAACTGAACCCGGACTTAAACAGACTCCGGACTTAAATTGAATCCAGACCTAAACTGAATCCGGACTTAAACTGAATCCAGAATCGGCTCAGAGTCAATCTGGCTTGTGTGATTAAACAAAATTTGGAATCAAAAGTCAGACTCACAGCGACTAGAAGCCGGAAATTTGATCGATTAATCGACTTTTGCTACTTGAATATCGAATCCAAATTCATTTGGTACGATTGATATTCATAAATTATGCTTACATGAATGGTGATTGCCTTTTCAGCCTTTTGCTCGCATGTCTCGCTACCTTGAACAACCAAGAATGTCTGAAGAAGCTGTTGATTTGGAAGTTTATTATCAAATGAGCATAAATATTAATTTGTAAAAATGGTAAAATTGAAGAAAAACTGATTAAAGATTCCCTGTCTGATTAAACAGGCAAAGAGCATGTAGCTATGTAAAAGCAGTCTCTTTGCCCGTAAGGGATTGATTTAAAGTACAAAAAACAATTCAATATGAAAAACTCACAACCAAAATCACTGAAATGTTAACAATTTTAGACGTCATTATTACTTTACTAAGACACAAGCTAAAAACAACTATAGGTGAATAATGAAGTGTCATTTAAATTTATAGTGATTTTTATAAAAACAAATTTAGATAATTTGAAGCAAAACAAATTTAAATTAGCAACACTACTTCCTCTGTTCATGCTAAATTTTGTAGCAAAAATGATTTCAATAACAATGAAATTGATAAGATTTGTGATGTTGTAGATGACATTTTAGTTGAATTAAAGGTGTTTTGTTGAAAATTGTAGTTTAATTCTATTTCTTATGTCGAGTGACATAAAAGAAAAAGGCAACATGGAGGGGGATATCGATTGGTATTAAGGAACGTTTATACGAGTTACATGACGTAAAAAAAGCATTTTCAGACCATTCCTTCTTATAAAATCATAAACCAAACTTAGGAATTTATAAACTAATTGTCCGAACAGGCAGAAGGCTTCGAAGGATAGAGCTGTCCTTAGACGTTCCCTAAGCTTGGCAAAGGATTCAAGAGCTTCCCAGTCAAGAAAGTAAGAAAGTAAGTAACCTAATTGTTGTTCCACTCTCCGTGTGTGTTGCGGAATTTCTATACGTTTCCTCAATGAGTGATCTACGATGGATCTTATGTGGAGTTTTTGGAATACACACCGTTTTTTATTTGTATTGCTCGGGTATTAGTTAAAGTTCTTTAATTTCTATACATACATTAAGTAGGGTGGGCAGAGGATTTTCGCAAAATATCGGAACACTTTCGGAAAAAATCGGGACACTTTTAAGTTTTTCACTATTGGGGTTCTCCGATGTGACTTTGACATGGCCCGAATCCGAATCCTACACCAAGTCAGCGTCACGCCAGCCAGGAGCTGAATTTTTGATCGATAATCCAATTTGCTCTATTGGGATGAATTATGAAAAAATCAAAAAATATCCACAAATAACACTAAAATTGATGATGTAATCAAAAAGGTGATTCCCCATCGGAAGTGGTGATTATCATTACAGATACAAAGAAAGTCGTGTCACCTTGTGTTCGCAATTTAACGATAAAGTTTATCAAATAAAACAATGATTGCTTAAGGTGTGTGGATTTCTTTTTTTTCGCACGAGAGGCTTAGGGTCGATTGTAAATGATGTCCAATTTATTTATAAGAATGCAGCAACAAGGCCCTGAATCTGTAAGGGCTTATCTTTCTCAAAATGAATTTTTTTGTAGAAATTTAGTGCCAATAGACGTAACTAAAGAATCCCTCCTGATATCAATTTCCGTAAAATTAATTACAAAAATTCACAATAAACTTGATAAGCACAAGCTTTATCATAATTATTTTGCCGTCTTTAATTACTCCAATTGATTCAGTATTAATTTAACCATTGAGGAATTAAAACAAGAAAAAATGTCTTTAATAAATTTATCAGTTCTTTTACTCAGCTTTGTTGCATTTGGAGAGTCAGTGATTCAAATTTCTCCTTTTATTACTAAAGGAACTGAGGTTCAGTTTGCCGAACTTCCGTTTTTGGTGAGTTTTTTTGGGTTATATTGGCTTGATGAATTTTCAAGTCGGCTTAATGGCACCTTAAGGGTTGGATTTGGCTTATATTGATCATAGTGTAGCTGCTAAGCTACCGCTAAGTCGCATTGTTGATGACAAAACGTCTAAATGATGGTCAAGTGCTCTGGCAGCACTGTAATGGCTATTTTTAGTCAATTAAAGCTAAAGGTTTAGTCAATTTTGGACATATTGCAGCTGTTAGGCCAACGTACGAGCTGTTTTGTCAATTTTTGGACACATTGTGACTCCTAAGACGTCGATTTGTCGCTCTGTCGACGGTAGGATGTCTAAATGATGCACAGTTGCTCTGGCAGCACTGCTAATGCCATGTTGATTCATTTTGACTCCATAACGTCGCCTTTATGGTACTGCAAAAGCTGTTTTGATCCATGTTGGGCACAATGCAGCAGCTAGACCACCGCTCTGTCGCTTTGTTGATGACAGAACGTCTAAATGATCCACAGATGCTGTAGCAGCATTGCCGTGGCTGTGTTTGGTTCATTTTGACTACAAAAACTCAGATTTGCTGTATCGTGTCACAGGAATATGGGAATATTGGCTGAAAATGGCCAGCATAGCTTTAAATGGATACAAATGAGCATAAGTGTAGTTCCTAATGCCGATTATACGCTTATTAAATTGATAAAAAAATAGGCAAAAATTCAATTTGTCAAAATTCTGGGCAATAATCCACCATAATGCTCAATTACCTTGACATTTGTCCTCAAATCCACCTAAACCCATCCATCAACCAACCACAAAATCAATAAAATTCTCCCCCTTATTTTATTTCCCACAGATATCAATTCAACAAGGTTCCGTTCATCTGTGCACAGGAACCTTAATAAGTGAAAAATTCAGTCTCTCATCCGCACGATGTAATTCATATCGCAACATTTCACTTTTGACAATCGAATATGGAAGTTCAATTATTAATCCAGGAAATAAAACGAGGGAAAATATTGTTGGAGTTTCAAAAATAATTTTTCATCCAAATTTCAACTATACGACAATTGAGAATGACATTGTAATTATTGAATCAACAACGGAAATTAGACTTACTGACTTTTATGAAGCTTATGCACATATTGCCTCGAGTGGTGCTAGATTTTCGAGTGGTGTGTTAGCTACGCATGCAGGTATGTGATGAATGGGATATGTGGGGTTGTGGATTGACAATTTTGGTGTTAGGTGGCTCTCTTTGACGGTTACACTCATGAAAAAAATTTAAAATTTTAGAATAATTTGAAAATTCCAAAAAAAAAATTAAAATTTTAAAAAAGTTCAAAAATTTAAAACAAATCAAGTTTTAAAAGAATTAAAAACTTTGAAAAAATTGAAAATTTTGAAAAGAATATGGAAAATTTGAAAAAATTGAAAAAAAAAATGAAAATTTTAAAAATTTTATAAAAATTGATAATTTTAAAAAAATTTTGAAAATTTTAAAAAAAGATGAAAATTTTGAAAAAATGAAAATTTTCAAAAAAAAAATTTTGAAAAAATTGAAAATTTTGAAATAAAAAATTTTGAAAAAATACAAAATTTAAAAAAAAAATTTTAAAAATTCAAAAAAAAATGAAAATTTTAAAAAAAATTTAAATTTTTTCCATGAGTGTCCCTAACATCCAAATGACCCCTTAATAAATGATATTGTTATCATTGATTGCAGTATTGTTAAGCATTTCCGCGATATTGTGGAAGTTGTTGTTATCAATTTTACGCTGTTTTTGTGACAGATTAGTCACATTCTCATATTATTTGCACGTCATTATTGATAATATTAAACAATAAACAAAAAAATGGGTGTAAAAAGTTTTTGATAAGTTCATATATTTTATGGATTTTAAGCTGTAAAAAATTTTAGGGTTTGAACAAAATTTCACCATATTTTTTTTTTGTTTTGCAGGATGGGGTGATGTTGTAAGTATATGGAATATTAAAAGATTGCTTTAGAACAGTGGTGGACAACCTGTGTGCTGCGGCACAACAGTGTCAATAATTGGTAATACCGTGCACCGTATGCTGTGTCCAATTTCAGTTGAGGTTAAGCAATAAGGTGTGCCGCGGTAAATAAAAGGTTGAGCACCACTGCTAAGATTTCCTAAAAGACAGAGAGCATGCTCTGAGCATATTCAGCAGCACTTTCAAAGCTTGTTACTGAATATTCTTACAACAATGTGCATGTTCATTGTATTTTAAGGCTGGTTCGATTCTTAGACCTTCCCGAAAAGCACATGTTGTGCTTCAAGCTTCTGACAGACTCTCGGGACAGACTGTATCGAATCTGATCTAGGACCAGATTCACGGTGATCTAACGCTAGATTTTTGGCCATTTCTACGTCGTGTGTCTTCTGTCCTTCTATTAGAGTTGTCAGACCTCCGTAGAAGACGGCGTCCATTGGAAGGGCCCTCAGTAGAAGTCCCTATTGGAGGCCACCTCACAATTGAGCACTGTCAACTCTGCTTACAAACTTAAAACTCATTTCCAGTCGACAGGCCTCAATGGAAGTCACGGTCCAGTTTGAGAGCCATCAGTAGAGCCTACTTTGACTAATTTCCATCTTCTTTCTCATTTTCCAGGCTCCAGGAGTTCGCAGCAAATTCCTCCACCGTGCAAATCTGCGAATAATCTCCCAAGCTGAGTGCATTGAAGCTGCCGGCGAGACAAAGTTTCCATTTTTCAACACCATTTGTGCGATGGATGAGAGTGTAGTCTGTGCTGGTGACTTGGGTGCTCCATTGCTTGTTAATCGAGTAGTTGTTGGTATTTCGTCATTTAGGAATGGTGATGAATGTGTTGGCACACCTGGACGGTACCCGAATGCCTATATTGCTGTGTCCTTTTACACTCGCTGGATTGAGCAAGTGACTGGAATTACTTATCGTGTAAATACTTTTTTGAGTAGAAATTGAAGGCAATAAAGTTAAAATTTTGTGAATTTTTAAAAGGAACTGCTTAAAAAATATTGAAATTTTCCATTTCCTTCCTTGAAATTTTCCACTCAGTTAAATCCAATGAAATCGTCTCGTTGGATGTATCGTACATACTGTAGACGAATTTATAATGGAATATTTGTATTTAAAATCACTAATGCTGAAAATTCAATTCAACCTTTCCCTCCGTCTTTTTGGAATATGTAAACGAGAAACTTTCTTACTTCTTCTTTATGCTGCTTATGCTGCTTATGTGTGTGTATTGGACAAATATACAAAAGAACAAATTGTTCGTATGTACTTGGAGAAATGGGACTAATGGATGTTGTTAGAGATATGGAAAATAAAGGAAATGTAGAGAAGGTAAGGTAAATAGAGAAAGTATGAAAAGGTTTTGTAGACTATTTAAATAAGAAACTAGTTGAATGATTAAGATTAAGGTGGTGGAGACGACTTTCTGGGAAATTTTTTGAAAGTTATTGAGAAATTTGAAATATTCAAGGTTTAAAATTCAAATTTGAAATTATTTAAAATAAAACGATATTTTTTAAAATTGACTTTTTTTTAAAAAAATCAGATTTTATTAAAATTTATTTTTCAAAGAAATTTAAATTTGAATTTTTAAATAAATTTAATTTTTTTTAATTTGATTTTTTAAACAAATTTAAATTTTCTAAAATTTGATTTTTAAAAAAAATTAAAATTTTCCTAAATTTGATTTTTAAATTTTTTTTTTTAATTTTTTTAATTTTGTTTTTTATTTTATACTGAAGAAATTTATATTATTTTGAAATTTCGAAATTTTTTATTTTAAGTTAAACTTTTCCAAGTTTTGATTTTTTAATTTAAATCATGAATAAGTCTTTATAAATTAAACTAGATTTCACTTTAAAAAATATTTTTAGACATTTGTCTTAAAATTTGATATTTTTCAAAAATTTCTATTGAAAAATTCAAAACTTGAAAACCAAAAATTTCAAACATGTTAAAAAATTCAAAAAAAAAAAAATAAAAAAAGCTTTTAAAATTGAATTTTTTAAAATTTCAAATTCCAGCCAAGCTTACCTTAACAACTCAAAATTTCCATCAGACACACACTTTCCAAAAAAATTGCAAACAAAAATTTTCAAGGTTCAATGAACTGTAAGTTAAAGAGTTTATATATTGTTATGTCTTTTGCCATTTTTTGTGCCATTTCCTTCTGCCAATTTTCAATTGCAACTTTTTATTTCCATTTTGTCTTCGAGTGGATCAATTTCCATCTCACTGATTTATGTGCTCATTGTTATTTCAAATATTTTTTTTTTTATCAAGAAACAAAGTTTTTTTGTGTTCATCCTTTGCCTTTACTCTCTATTGCTGATTGAATTGAATGGAATGGAATAGAAAATTTTATGAGCAATATACATTCATTGGATATGACCACTGAATTGAAATTGATATGAAAGTTTTACTTTGCTGAAATTGTATGTGGAGGACGAAAATTGGAAGTTCTTTTTTTTGGACATGCAGGTTATTTGGGGATGATGATTGGACATTTTGGGACTGTTTTTCATCACTTTTTTGATTGATCGCTTGAATTTAAATGATTGAATTGACCGAATTTTGGTAGAAACTCTTTAAATGGACATCACCGAGCGACACAAATGAAGAATGCTTCATTACGGAGCTTTTAAAGCTCTTTTTTAAAACATCATATGGAATCCAAATGACTACCACATGACATCTACATGACTACTACATAAAATCAACATGACTGCCACATAACATCTACATGACAACTATGTGACTTCCATATGACATCCACATGACTGCCATGTGACATCCACATGACTGCAATATTACATCCACATGACTGCCACATGACTGTCACTTAACATCCAAATGACATCCATATGACACCCAAATGACTACCACATGACTGTCTCATGACATCCACATCTATTACAAACGAGTTCACTACGAACATTTAGAAAGCTCCTCAAAGTCTCCATAATTCTCAAAAAATGACTGAAAATCCAATTTGCCCATCACCAAATATGCGCCTTCCCCAATCCACCTCAAATCCCATTCCCAACTTCCATCTGTTTTTCCACATGTGCATATATACAATCTGTATCACTGTAGGTAGCCATGCATATTCATTTACTTTCTATCAGAAATATATTCTTCCGTATTTTTTTTTTTGTTGCCCTTTCCGAAAAATGCATTTCCGATTGAATGATTTATTTGTGTTACATGCGACACATAAAGCACATACATGAGTACACACACAGACAAACATCACATTCAATAGATTTTTTGATATGAAATATAAATGAATGCAAAAAAGTTTGATGCGATATGAGTTATAAAATCGCCGAAGCTCCTTTTTTTGAGTATTATAATGGAACTGAATATTGAGGCGATTTATTTTTGGTTGATTTACATTTTTTGATTGGATTTTTTTTGTGTCTATTTTCCTTTAGTGTCGAAAATGGACAAAAATGAAAAAAAGCTTTAAATAATTTAATGGCTGGTCACTTTAAGTCCAAAATCTGTTCCTCACCTTCCTGGAAAAATCATCGATAATTGTCTCATCATGCTGTTTTATGGTCTGACATCTTGTGGGTGTAAAAGGGCAGAAAAATCAGAAATTCTTGGAAGGTAATGTCATGACTTTATTGACAGTTTGATATGAGAAAGTGTTTTAAAATTAGGAATGAAGGAGATTAGGCTTTGTGTGGGGATATTCACACCTACTTACTGATTTTACCGCATTTAGAGCTCGTCGAAAGCTGGATCTGGCTTTAGGTAGCTTCTACCAGCTTCTAATTCCCAGCACTTTTGTATCGATGCTCACACAGTAATCTCATAAGCTTTTTGGTCTACCTCGAGATTTTAGATAGTAACCGCTGTACCGCATATCATTTTCTACAGTCACAGCATCGTGTGACTCAACAAACTATGAACAACACTAATCTATTGCTCATAACTAGCAAAAAAAAACTTGAAATATAACTATTTGTTATGTGTGAATTTTTTCGAATTCGGAACGTACTGATTTTTATGATTTTTGGCGATTTGAAGAACCAGTTTTATATAGATATAAAATTTTTGTAAAAAAAGCTCAATTTTTGTGTTAAATAAAAATAATTAAAAATGTCGCATTTTCATCAATTTGGAAGTCCAAAAAGTGTTTTAAGTTTCTCAGATACAAAGGAAGTCATCGTAAATTATGAAGAACTTGATCGAATCTTTAGCCATCCGGAGATTCAAGATCGTAAGGTTGTGATTCTTTCAGTAATTGGAGCTTTTCGTGGTGGAAAAAGTTTCTTTTTGGATTATTGCTTGAGATTCTTGTATGCTCACGTAAGTTTCTCATGTCTCAATCAGTAATAAGCTTTAATAAATTGTTAATTCTGCGTGTTTCAGTTTCCATCAATTTCAAATCCATGGAAACCAAATTTTATCTTTAACATCAATCCAAATTGGATGGGTGACTCAAATGAACCATTGACTGGTTTCTCATGGCAAGCTGGCTCAAGTCGTAACACAATCGGAGTCATTTTCTGGAGTGACGTCTTCCTACACACAATCGACAGAAATGGTGAAAAGCTAGCGATTTTCGTGATGGATACTCAAGGTCTTTTTGACAATGAATCAAGTTTAATTGACAATTCAAGAATCTTCTCACTTGGAACTCTCCTGTCATCAATTCAAGTACTGAATCTCATCAATCACATCCAAGAAGATCAACTTCAATATCTACAATACGCAATAGAACTCACAAAGTATAATGCTGATATAAAAGGAAAGCCATTCCAAAAATTGTTGTTCCTCATTCGTGACTGGAACCATGGAGATGATTATAAGTTTGGTTTTCAAGGCGGACGGAAATATCAGAAAAAATTGCTAGAATTAAAACCTAAAAATGATGATCAGCTTTCAGTCCGTCAATCAATAATTGATAATTTTGATCACATTGATTCATGTTTGCTGCCCCATCCAGGGAAGACTGTTGCTAGAACTCGAACTTATAATGGATGTTGGTCGGAAATGGACAAGGATTTCCGTGTGGAACTTAAAAATATCATCGAAAATATTCTAGATCCCCAAAATATGATTAAAAAGACACTTAATTTACGAGAAATTAGAGTCAAGGATTTCAAGTCTTTAATTCATGAATATTTCAAGCTTTTTCAATCAGAATCACTTCCAAAGCCAAAATCAATGTATGAAATGACCGTCGAAAGTCAATTGAATAATTTGGTTGAAAATAAAGTTGATGACTACAAAATGAAGATCTATCGCAATAGAGACTTACTTGATGAAAAAACAGCACCAGCTATTCATAACTTTTGCAAAAATAATGTTCTTGAAGACTTTATCAAGGAACAAAAGATGGGATCAGCTGATCATGCAATTAAATATGAATTAAAACTATCTAATGACATCGACAGCACCTTTAACATGATCAGCAACATCAAAAACTCAAGACCTGATGATTTCAAGAAAATTAAAACTGATCTCGAGTCAAAAATGACGAAGGAAAAAAACAAGAAAGCTGAGATTGAAAACGAAATAAGGCAGGCAGAAAACGCTTTACAGAAGCTTGATGAGATGTTGGAAAGCAATAAGATTGATAAAGATACATACGACCAGATAAGTAACATTTGGAAAAAACGCGTCAAAAGTGATCAAAAAAGATTGAAAGATGAGGATGTGAAGGAACAAAAAGGAAATTTATTCCGAAAACAGCTGATTGATTTTATTACTAATTTTGCTACTCAATTTTTGGCAAAAGTTGCAGTTGAACTTTGCCGTCCTAGTTAATTATTAAGAAAATATGTTTTTTAATCATTTTTTATTACTTTTTAGTTACTTTTCATTTAAAATTTATGGATTAAATCAGTGGGCAATATTTTCATTTCTGCGGCACATCTTGGTGGTAAACCTTGACCAAAACCACACACGGTATATTTTTCTAGTATTTCCAAATAAATATAACGACAAACTAATGTGCAGCAACACACAGATTGCCCACCACTGGATTAAACAAATAATTTTATTAGTTGAGGACAAAATTGCTTCATAGCTTAACATCAACTGGATATTTAGGTGATTGGTTAGTCAATTATTATTGATTCATTTATATCATACATTAACTGTTATTTCAAAATTTAAACATAATAAAAATATTACATAATCAAGCACTGATTTGGATGTAACCTTTCACTTGCATCTCTTACGTACGGATCGTTCAAACGTTCCCGTTCAGTATTAATATCCGACAGCAATCTGTTCGTTTTCATCATTTTAAATGCAATAAATGATAACATAGCTAGAACAGCAATTGATCCTGTTCCTATTGTGCAGAACGAGCCAGCAATAAAGTAAGATACAAGTGCTGCTGCTACGGATATTAAGATTGCAACTGCAATTGCAGTGCAAGTTATAAAAGACTCTAAATTGTCGTTAATTCTTGTTCTAAAAGACTTTTCAAACTTTTCTTTCTGTTCGTAAAGCGTAATTTTGTCTTTCTCGACATTTAAACGTGTTTTGAGTATGTCCTTTCGTCTCTGATACTCAACCTGATCAATTTCGTTGATTATACTGTTGTAATTTAATTTTGTTATCATAGTACTAATGTTAATGTTCATTTCATTGGCATTAGTAGCTTCACGTTTTTCATTGTCCAGAGCAGCATTTAAAATTGCAATTTCATCATCACATTCTAGACTTGACATGTTAGCACGATCCCTAAAATACTGAAATATCAGATCTATTGAATCCATAAGTTTTTGTCGATATTCCTCCTCGTGCTCAGTATTTCCCATTTTTCGTTCCTTGAAGTACAACCATAATGCTCGATCTTTGCATAAATCATGTACAATTACGTCCACTGCATCAATCTTATTAAGCAATTGTTTATTACGATAAATTGCCAATTTGTAGGACTTGATGCATCTTTCAATCAAACTTTCCATTGCACAATCAACAGTAAATTCATAAATGCTTGATACATCTGGAACTTCGTTCTGTTTAAATAAGTCGAAATACATTTGATTGTATGTCCTCATTTCCTTGACTGTTAATTCTCTCGAATTTATTTTCTTCTTCATTAAGTCATCGGGACAAAGTAAAGACTCAATAAATCCTTTAAGCACAATTTTAAAATCTTCATCCATTGCTGACCAACGACCATCGTAAGCCTTTGTACGCGCGACTGTTTTGCCTGGATGAGGAAGCAGACAGCATGCAATATTCTCAAAACTATGAACTATCGTTTCTCTTACAGATTGAAGATCTTTCTTTTGATTGGGTTTAATTCTCAAAATATCTCTAAGATACTCTCTACCACCAATTAATCCATGCTCAAAATCATCTTCATTTTGCCAATCTCGAATACAAAATACAAAATTCTGAAATGGAGCTTTTCGGTCCTTTTCGCTTGCTGAAAATTTTGATAGTTCCATTGTATACTGCAGATATTGTAGTTGATCTTCTTGGATGCGATTGATTAGATTAAAGACTTGAATTGATGACAAAAGAGTTCCAAGTGAGAAGATTCTTGAATTGTCAACAAAAGTTGATTCATTGTCAAAAAGACCTTGAGTATCCATCACGAAAATTGCGATTTTTTCTCCAGATATGTCGATTGTGTGTAGGAAGACGTCACTCCAGAAAACGATCCCGATTGTGTTACGACTTGAGCCTGCTTGCCATGAGAAACCCGTCAATGGTTCATTTGAGTCACCCATCCAATTGGGATTTTTTTCAAAGATAAAACTTTGTTTCCATGGATTTGAAATTGATGGAAACTGAAACACACAAAATTAACAATTTATTAAGCCTTATTACTGATCGAGACATGAGAGACTTACGTGAGCATACAAGAATCTCAAGCAATAATCCAAAAAGAAACTTTTTCCACCACGAAAAGCTCCAATTACTGAAAGAATCACAACCTTACGATCTTGAATTTCCGGATGGCTAAAGATTCGATCAAGTTCTTCATAATTCACGATGACTTCCTTTGTATCTGAGAAACTTAAAACACTTTTTGGACTTCCAAATTGATGAGAATGCGACATTTTTTAATTTTTTTCACAAAAAAACTTTTTTCGTTCGTCTCAAATTTTTGGAAACTAATAATCAACTAAAAAACCAGTTCTATAAAACTACTACAGATAGAAAAAGCGAATCATTGAGGAATAAGATAACAAAATGTTATCCTCATATAACAGCAAAGCTTAATAATAACTCATAAGTTCTACGAATGGAAATTAGAGTTTGAAAAGAATTTTAGAGCAAGAGTTAACGACAGTTTAGAGTCATTCATAACTAGTACTGCAATTGCAGTTGCAATCTTAATATCCGTAGCAGCAGCACTTGTATCTTACATTATTGCTGTCTCGTTCTGCACAATAGGAACAGGATCAATTGTTATTCTAGCTATGTTATCATTTATTGCATTTAAAATGATGAAAACGAACAGATTGCTGTCGGATATTAATATTGAACGGGAACATTTAAACGATCCGTACGTAAGAGATGCAAGTGAAAGGTTACATCCAAATCAGTGCTTGATTATGTAATATTTTTATTATGTTTAAATTTTTAAATAACAGTTAATGAATAATATAAAATAATTGACTAACCAATCACCTAAATATCCAGTTGATGTTAAGCTATGAAGCAATTTTGTCCACAACTAATAAAATTATTTGTTTAATCCAGTGGTTGGCAACTTGTGTGTTGCTGCACATTAGTTTGCCGTTATACTTATTTAGAAATACTAGAACAGTATACCGTGTATGGTTTTAGTCGAGGTTTACATCCAAGATGTGCCGAAAAAAATTAAAGATTGGCCAACACTGATTTAATTCATTCATTTCAAATGAAGTTTAAATATTTGTCGAGTACAGAGTTGGTAGGACTTTGTGAGTCTGAATTCCATGAATCCAGTGGAGGTGCCTCGTCATTAGAGTCCGCCTAACTCTGTCTGACTTACAAGGTTACATTAAACAAATAAAGAAGTAATAAAAAATGATAAAAAAAAACATATTTTCTTAATAATTAAAGTATATTGCAAAAATTGGATTTACCAGTTATGCTTATAAATTTTTCCAAATATTTTTGGAATGAACTTTCTTCCCGTTCCTTATCATCCACACCTTTCAATCTTTTTTGGTTACTTTTGATGCGTTTTTTTAAAATTTTACTAATCTTGTCGTATGTCTCTTTATCAATCTCGTTGCTTTCCAACATTTTGTAAAGCTTCTGTTTATAATTTTCTGTCTGTTTTAAATCGTTTTCAATCTCAGCTTTCTTGTTTTTTTCCTTCATCCTTTTTGACTCGAGATCAGTTTCAATTTCCTTCAAGTCATCAGGTCTTGAGTTTTTGATGTTGCTGATCATGTTAAAGGTGCTGTCGATGTCATTAGATAGTTTTAATTCATATTTAATTGCATGATCAGCTGATCCCATCTTTTGTTCCTTGCTAAAGTCTTCAACAACCTTATTTTTACAATAATTATGAATAACTGGTGCTGTTTTTTCATCAAGTAAGTCTCTATTGCGATAGATCTTCATTTTGTAGTCATCAACTTTATTTTCAACCAAATTATTCAATTGACTTTCGACGGTCATTTCGTACATTGATTTTGGCTTTGGAAGTGATTTTGATTGAAAAAGCTTGAAATATTCATGAATTAAAGACTTGAAATCCTTGACTCTAATTTCACGTAAATTAAGAGTCTTTTTAATCATATTTTGGGGATCTAGAATATTTTCGATGATATTCTTAAGTTCCACACGGAAATCCTTGTCCATTTCCGACCAACATCCATTATAAGTTCGAGTTCTAGCAACAGTCTTCCCTGGATGGGGCAGCAAACATGAATCAATGTGATCAAAATTATCAATTATTGATTGACGGACTGAATGCTGATCATCATTTTTAGGTTTTAATTCTAGCAATTTTTTCTGATATTTCCGTCCGCCTTGAAAACCAAACTTATAATCATCTCCATGGTTCCAGTCACGAATGAGGAACAACAATTTTTGGAATGGCTTTCCTTTTATATCAGCATTATACTTTGTGAGTTCAATTGCGTTTTGTAGATATTGAAGTTGGTCTTCTTGGATGTGATGGTTGAAATTCAGTACTTGAATTGATGATAGAAGAGTTCCAAGTGAGAAGATTCTTGAATTGTCAAGAATTGTTGAATCAGTGTCAAAAAGACCTTGAGTATCCATCACAAAAATTGCGATTTTTTCTCCAGATATGTCAATTGTGTGTAAGAAGACGTCACTCCAGAAAACGACTCCAATTGTGTCACGATTTGAGCCAGCTTGCCATGAGAAACCAGTCAAAGGTTCGTTTGAGTCACCCATCCAATTGGGATTTTTTTCAAAGATAAAACTTTGATTCCATGGATTTGAAATTGATGGAAACTGAAACACACAAAATTAACAATTTATTAAGCCTTATTACTGATCGAGACATGAGAAACTTACGTGAGCATACAAGAATCTCAAGCAATAATCCAAAAAGAAACTTTTTCCACTACGAAAAGCTCCAATTACTGAAAGAATCACAACTTTACGATCTTGAATTTCCGGATGGCTAAAGATTCGATCAAGTTCTTCATAATTCACGATGACTTCCTTTGTATCTGAGAAAGTTAAAACACCTTTTGGACTTCCAAATTGGTGAGAATGCGACATTTTATAATTTTGAAAAAATAAAAATATTTTTGGAGATTTTAATGGCTTTTAAAAACTGGTTTGAAAAGTCTATAGTTTGTTATCTTTTCAAAAATATTTCCGTTACTCATATTTTTGAGCACTAAATTACTAAATAAATTTGTTATTCGTCAATTTATCTTTAATCTTTTAATTAGCTCGTGAATTTCACATTTATTATTGAAAATTACGATATTTCTTAAGTATAAAAATGCTTAATTTAAGCAATTTGCTTTACTATAAGTTATTATTAAGCTTTGCTTTTCTATGAGGATAACATTTTGTTATCTTATTCCTCAATGATTCGCTTTTTCCATTTGTAGTAGTTTAATAGAACTGGTTTTTTAGTTGATTATTAGTTTCAAAAAATTTGAGACGAACGAAAAAATTTTTTTGTGAAAATAATTAAAAATGTCGCATTCTCATCAATTTGGAAGTCCAAAAAGTGTTTTAAGTTTCTCAGATACAAAGGAAGTCATCGTAAATTATGAAGAACTTGATCGAATCTTTAGCCATCCGGAGATTCAAGATCGTAAAGTTGTGATTCTTTCAGTAATTGGAGCTTTTCGTGGTGGAAAAAGTTTCTTTTTGGATTATTGCTTGAGATTCTTGTATGCTCACGTAAGTTTCTCATGTCTCGATCAGTAATAAGCTTTGAAAAATTGTTAATTTTGTGTGTTTCAGTTTCCATCAATTTCAAATCCATGGAAACCAAATTTTATCTTTGAAAAAAATCCCAATTGGATGGGTGACTCAAATGAACCATTGACGGGTTTCTCATGGCAAGCTGGCTCAAATCGTGACACAATTGGGATCGTTTTCTGGAGTGACGTCTTCCTACACACAATTGACAGAAATGGTGAAAAGCTAGCGATTTTTGTGATGGATACTCAAGGTCTTTATGATAATGATTCAAGTACATCTGATAATAATAGAATCTTTGGCATTGGAACTTTAATTTCATCAATTCAAATTTTTAATGTTATGGCTAGAATTCAGGAAGATCAACTTCTAAATTTTCAACTTGCAACTGAATTGACAAAGTTTTATGGCGCGAGTAAACATCCATTTACAGGATGTCCATTTCAAAATTTGTTATTCCTGATAAGAGATTGGACTGATGAAGACTATGCATATGGAATTGAAGGTGGAAAAGAATATTTTGATAAAATTTTTATGAAAACTGTGTCAAAAAATGAAGAATTAAGGAAAGTCCGAGAATCAATTAAAAATTGTTTTGAACGAATTGAGTGCTGTCTGCTTCCACATCCAGGGAAGACTGTTGCGGGTAAGAAATCATATAATGGACGAATATCAGACATGGATGAAGAATTTCATGATGAAATAAGGAATATTATCGAATATATTCTGTTACCCGACAATATGATTCGAAAGAAAATGAATTCACAAGAATTGACCAGCATGGAAATGAAAAAATTCATTTTTGATTACTTTAAACTCTATCAATCAGAAGACATCCCAATAACTCCGACAATATTTGAACAAACTGTTAAGAATAAAATGGAAATTTTGATTGAAGAATGCGTCGAGGATTACAAACTGGCTGTTTATCGTAACAAAGATCTAGTAAAGGATCAAACATTTGAGACAATTCATAAAATGTGTAAAGCACGTGCTCTAAAATTGTATGATGATACGAAAAAACTGGGATTTGATAAGCATATAGAATTTTACAGAGCTGAACTAGAACAAAATATTGAGAAAGTTAGTAAGGAATTTGCAAGATATATTCCTAATCAGTTTGAAGTATGTGATGAATATATAGCTGAACTAGATGTAAAATTACAAAATTTCATAAATCGTCCAAATGATTTGAAAAAATCTCTAGAAAAGGTTGAAAATGAAAAAAGAAACTTTATTCCAAATGATGAATCCAATCTATCAAAAAGTAATACTTCGGAAATATTTTCACAACGTTTCATAGCCGAGAATAAGCGAATTGATGACGCAAAAAAAGCAAAAGATAAAGAAAAAAGTTTTAGGGAAAGGTTGAAAAGAGCAATTCGTCGTTTATGTATATTGATCTAATATCTAAATAGCACCAACCAGGCAACCAGGCAACTCTGACACTATTTTAATCAAATCCTGTACCAAAATAGATTCAAACCGATTCGTGATCCGTTCTTTTCTCTTTTCCCCTGGATATTTAGGGTAATATAAAAATAGTCTATCTTGTATAGTTCTAAAAAACAAACATTTTGATGTATAATATGTTAAATAAAACACTATAATTAAGCCGAAATTTGAAAAACAAACTCGATTTCTGACACTGAAAATTTGCGACTTAATCTGAATTTTTGGACAAAAATGTTTGTAATTTCATGAATAATGAGTTCTAAGGTTCAAAAATTAGTCGTACTTGTTCATTTATCAATGCTCTACAATGCAAAATATCTTAAGTTAGTCAAAAACTGGTTTAAAGTAGTTAAATTAATGATTTTTTGTAAAAGCGTTAAGAAGTTTTTTCATACAAATTTTTCTGTGTTTACAACAACAAAAATATACACAAAAATTCGAAAAAAATTAAAATTAATAGCTTAATTTGTTAATAATTGAACTGGAATGGAACTAGAGGCTGTATTTATGTTGCCTTTTTGTGTTTTGGTACTCAGATTATTTAACAGAAGTCGTTTTTTAAAGTTTTGAGTGATTTTAGTAAATGGAACTTTTTTTTCGTCTAAGCCTAAAAATTGGAATATTTTTTCTATGATACATGAAGGCTGCCTTCCTCATTCACAGAATCACGTAACATTCGTACAATCCCACAAAGTGATATATTGCAATTCAACTTCCTTCCTCCTAAAATCAACCTTCCCATGACCATCATGACACCGACAAACCATCGATGCCAAATCGAGAAAATTTTGTTATTGAATTGAACAATTTTTCTCGCATTTTAATTAATTAAGTAGTCCCCGACTCGCATCAATGAAGCTTCAGGTAATTTTAAAATCATCTCAATTTGCTAGTAAATTTTCAATTTATATTGAGTATCTTTCGTACCTTAACCGTCGACACAACATAATATGTACACTATAAACATAACCGAATGACTTTTTTAAATTGCAATCAATACATTCAGCTCCGGTATTGCCATCTCATATCAACCAGACGTGTTTTTACAGCAATTTTCCATTACATCGATTGCAATGGTAATGGGCGATAGAGCGTTTGAAATTAATTTTCACAGAACTCTGAATCTTTTGCCGCTTCTCAATACAATGCCTTCGATATTCCTTAGCGCTTACACACACACACATACATACACACAGCATTATGGGGAAAATAATTGGAGAGTAAATGGAATTTTCTTATTGTTCTAACTTTTCCCTCTGTCACTTTATGGTTCAATACAGAGTTGCAAAACAGGTGCTTGTGACATGCGAAAACCGTACAAATTCTTGATAATTTGTATGGTTTTGTAGGAAAAACCATATAAATACGGTTTTTGCCTGTCACAGGCACATACTAAAACCATACAAATTCTTGATAATTTGTATGGTTTTGTAGGAAAAACCATATAAATACGGTTTTTGCCTGTCACAGGCACATACTAAAACCGTACAAATTCTTGATAATTTGTATGGTTTTGTAGGAAAAACCATATAAATACGGTTTTTGCCTGTCACAGGCACATACTAAAACCGTACAAATTCTTGATAATTTGTATGGTTTTGTAGGAAAAACCATATAAATACGGTTTTTGCCTGTCACAGGCACATACTAAAACCGTACAAATTCTTGATAATTTGTATGGTTTTGTAGGAAAAACCATATAAATACGGTTTTTGCCTGTCACAGGCACATACTAAAACCGTACAAATTCTTGATAATTTGTATGGTTTTGTAGGAAAAACCATACAAATAAGGTTTTTGTCTGTCACAGGCACATACTAAAACCGTACAAATTCTTGATAATTTGTATGGTTTTGTAGGGAAAACAGTTCTTGTCTGTCACATGCACTTGTTCTGCAACTCTGGTTCAATATATCTGACTTGTACATGTACAATTGGTATAGATGAGAAATAATTGAAAATCTGTTCAATATCTTATAATTGAATGGGAATAAAAAAATATATTGGATGGGATGATGATGATGGCGATGTTATTAATTGGTAGTTTATTGCTAGAATCAAATTATTAATTCTCGTCTCTTCTACTCTATTAACTTCGAACTTCTCGTCTAGCTGAATCTCAATTGCATTCAGCATTTGATGAATAATGAACTATGAGTCATTATGATGCAAAGTTAAATCCATTGGAATATTTTTGTAATCAAATGAAGGGATGAATATGTCCATTTATTAATTTAATTAAATATTTAAAAGTTTTATGGTGACTGGTTGGTATTGAAAGGAGTCACTTGTGGATATTGAGGGAATGTCTTCGGAATAAAAGATAGATGCAGGAACTAAATGCAGTTAGTTATGAATTTTTGATTAACAAAGCTTCATTTAGCACATGATCTTGAAGAAGACTGCTTGATTATGCTCTTGCCTTAAGTTTTGTCCAAACTGTCCAAACTGACACACATTAGTGTGCCGCCAAGGTTTTTCAAAATGTCATGAACAGTATACGTGCAAGGTGTGGCATGGCGCAAACAAGGTTGGACAATACTGCTTTAGGGGAAAACTTGGGACAGAAGTCGATTTTTGATAGTATAACTAATTAAAATTCAACAAAATCAAGTCGATTTAAATCAATCCAGAATTATAACTTAGAAATGGTTGTGATTCACAGGATAAACCGGTTTTCCCAAAGCGGTCTATAATTTTTCAGTAAACCACCGAAAAAGCGGACGATAAGAAACTATCCCTAACAGGCAAAGAGATCGTTTTTAGGTATTGTAGTGATTATTTTTTACCATCCATTCCCTGTCAAAGCACTGTTCATTTTCTGCAAAATTTGACTATTTTCGGTCAATTAATCAATCGTTTCTGGCCAATAAATAGAAAAACGGTCAAAAAATTGGCAAGACTCGCCTGGAAAATCGTCAGCGTTCGATCGAAAAATGACAGAATTTGGTCGGTAAATAGTATGATTCACTCGAAAAATCTGTCATTAAAACGGTCGAAAATTAGGTTGGTCTCATGAATCACGCCGTAGGAATCAACCTACATCTCCAAAATGTTCAGCTCCATCTTGGATAATTTCAAAACTGGAACTCTAAAAGTCATTAAAATGTTGTCAAACTCTTCAAATAGCATCAATAAGTCAAAAACTCAATTTAAAATAGCAACAACAACATCTCATTAGCCTCATTCATCTCCAAAATCGTGACATAATATCACCCAAAAAATCAATATTTTTCAATCATTCTCTATTTTCTCATTAATATCATCAACATAAAATAAAATCCCCCGCCATTAAAATTCAAATCACAAGAAAAGTCATCAGCTATGCAGCTACCATCCACTAGTTATATAAAAAAAATTTTTTGCTTTCTATCCTAATTTCACGCTCGATTCCTCTCGACGTCAGATTGTAAACATGTTTTTTAACGATGAAATTTATCGACAACTACTTTTCATACAAAAGATCAACTTTTATTTCTTTTTTTTTTCATCAAAGATGAGTTGAGAATATTAAATATTTTCTACTTATTGTCTTGAAAGTTTTATTTTTTTTTTGTTGCTGCTTTGCTTTTACTTAATTTTTTATTGAGCAGGATTTTCGGGAAGAAAAAGTTTTGTTAATGACACAATTGTGTCATACTTGTGCACCAGGTACTATGATGGATTTAAGGGCGTATAAAGGATACAGTGAAGCTTATAGTCTCGATTTTCACCAATTTTTGAGAGTGATATCGAGACCAAGACGAGACGGGGACAGCGACTGTAACGCACTTTTCGGAAGACGCATTCTCGACCAAATTACGAAATCTAAACCGAAGATCTTGATCTCGGGGTTGAGAGCTCGAAAATAGTGATCGAAACTGTCGCTTTTTACACATTTAGTTGTACCAAACCCTTTAGATCTACAGTTTATAGTGGAATTCAAACTACTTGCATTTCGTTTCCATGGTACACTGTTACAAAATTAATTTCCATAATGACTGCTTTTTGGAGGCTGCTTCAAAACGAAGGCCTCAAAACCTGGTGAAGCTCCATATGAGACATTAAAGGAATTCAGTTTGAGTAATCGACAGTGGAAGAAGTTACATGGCAGAGAAGATATTTGTAGATATTAACAGATTCAGAAGCAAATCCTGACTGATCTTGGAAGGAAGCAAAAAAGTTGATTCAGATAATTCAGTACCAGAGTGTGGCCGTCTCAAATTCGAATTCTTCGACATTTGAATGTCGAAGAAATTCGAACTATTCGAACTCAACTTATTTTAAAATAAAAATTTACGTTACGAAGAAAAGTATGAGTAACGGTCAAAAAAAAATTGAATTTTATCGAAAAAAATATTTTTTTTGAAAAAAATTAACAGTCGTTTTTGAGAAAGCCACACTCTGTTCAGTACAAGAAGGAAATGGGGTTTGACTCTAACCTAATAGCTTGCGCTAAATTTTTTATGATAGAAATTCAAACATTTTTAAGGATTTTTGGGTTTTTGTCTAGAAAAATTATAGAAAATTGAAGAATTTTGTCAAAAATGCATAAGTTTTGATTTCCTCAGATACGGTTTGGTGTGACTATACCGTGAGACCGTATCATACCAGTACTAGATATAACATTCACCAATTGTCTTAGTTCAGTTCAAGCAATTCAGCCAACGCTGTAATTCTACCTAGCTGTTCCCATAAATTCATAACTTGAATGAAAAATCATTTTAAAGACATTCAACTTTAATTACCTTTCAAATGCGCTTCCCAACCCTTCCTACCTCAACTTCCATTTCCCCTAAAAGTGAGCGCATACACGAAAAAAATCAAGAAAATAAAGTTTTTATCTCAATTTTTCTTAGCTTATTTCGCCTTCTTTTTTTTGTCTATGAAAAGCTGTTGTCAGATATTTGAAAAGTTTTTCTCGATATTGCTTATTGCTTCCGTCTTTTTCCTTCCTATTATCTATTTAGTCAGCGATTTTTATTGTATTGTGTTTTGCTTTTCTTTTATTTTTGTAAAGGAATAAACTTTTACTTGTAGCTTGACTGTTGAAACTGATAGAAAATTTCCTTCATCGTCCCTTTTTTGATGTGCTTTATAATTTTTTTTAAAGTTGAAAAGCTTCTTAACAGATTCTCTATGTCTTTGTTTTGACAGTCACTTCTACATAGGGACACAAAAAAACTGGTGTCATTTCATGAATGGCTCTTTTTTGTGAATGTAATCTCTAACTTTTGTATATATTCTAGCCATCTTTCAAGGGCTAGACACTACAATGAACAAGACTGTACTTACTATGCTTACTGTACTGTCGTGTACTGTCGTGTACTGTCGTGTACTGTCGTATACTGTCGTGTACTGTAGTATACTGTCGTATACTATCGTATACTGTCGTATGCTATCGTATACTGTCGTATACTGTCGTATACTGTCGTTTACTGTCGTGTACTGTCGTGTACTGTCGTATACTGTCGTGTACTGTCGTATACTGTCGTATACTGTCGTATACTATCGTTTACTGTCGTGTACTGTCGTTTTTTGTCGTTTACTGTCGTTTACAGTCGTGTCCTGACGCTTACAATCGTATACTGTCGGGTACTGTAGTATACTATCGTATACCAGACTAGCGTCATTTCAAATATTGATCGTTATTATTTGAATGAAAAAACGGGGATGGAAACTATATTTTTAAAAAATAAATGACCGTTGAAAATTTTTAAATTCGAAAAATACGTTGCAAACAAAAAATCAATAATTATTCAAATTATGTTGCATGTAACTGTTTTCTTTCAAATGAGCAATGATATCAATGATAACTTGAGTCTTAATTTCATGAAATTTCATGAAAAGAACTGATAATTTTTAAAAAATATTTTTCGTTGTTTACATTTATATCAACGGTAAAATATTTTTTGAATTTTCGCAATCAATTTCGAATATTTTCGAACTAATTTCGAATTTTTTCGAAATGAAATGACGCAAGTCTGTCGTATACTGCTGTTTACTTTCGTGTACTGTCGCGTATGCTGTCGTTAACTGTCGTATACTGTCGTATACTATCGTATACTGTCGTGTACAGTCGTATACAGTCTCATACTGTCGTGTCCAACCCTCTGCCATCATCTGTACTCTTTTTTAATCTCTTTCCATTCACAAGTGTCGTTATCGTTGATGGAAAGAAAGATGAAAAGTTTGTCTGAATGAGAAAATGTCTTGATTGAGCAATTTTAAAAGTTTTACAAATGGAAATAGTTATTATAACATTCTTCGTTATGGATTCAATCTTGACGGCGATTTTGAGTGGAGAGCTTAATTTTTCAATCTGTTGTAATTGTATAAAGTTATGTGATTTGGAGTTATTTTGATGTTGTGAGTTTGGATATAGAATTAGTATTAAATTTGATTTTTAATGGAGTGGATTGATGACATCTGTGATTTGAATATGATTAACAATGTTATGGATATTTTGAGAAGTTTAATGGTAATGTTATTGGAATTGATGTCTTTAATGGCTGTTTTGAAGATTTTTTGATGGGTTTCAAGATTTGACCTTCTAAATTAATGGTAATTTTTGGATATATCAGAGTTTCCAACTAGACTAATCGCAACAAGCTTGGTGTTTGGTTTGAGGCTCAAAGCCTTCCTCTTTTTTGACCAAATTCTTGAATTTTTTAGAGTTTTCCTGGCTATACAGACCATTTGTGATCAATGGACTCCCTCAGATGGCACCTGAAACTGGCTCTATCGCTCTTCACCACCAATATAAGCTGTATGATTACAATATGGCTCCAAACAAGCCAAAATGACAACAAGTCTGAATCCATAAATCTCTAAAACATCAAAATATATTTAATTTTTGTTCATACAAATACCTTTTTCCTCAAGAATCCAACTAGCCACACCTTTGATGATCCAACACCTCAAAAACATGTCCCAATTTTACTACACTTTTCCTTATTTACACTGAAAAATATTTTTCCTGCAAAAATGTCATCTAAAATCGATTTTTGTCTATGCAAACTATGATCAAAAAAATATTTTTTTTTTATATCTATGCCAATATTTGCAAAACATTGAACATCGGTACACAAGTGGTGGGCAACCTTTTTTATGTCATAACACATGGGGCGGTGCCAAAGAATTTTCTTATGGAAGCCCGACCGTTGTTTTTTGATTTTTTTTAAACGGTTAACGGTTTTCCTAACCTCCAAGGGGCGAGGGGCACGTGAACTTAATGCCCCCTCTCCCCCTGTGCTACGCTCCTGACACGGTACATCTTTATAGTAAGCCTCACACACGGCTTGTGGTGAAGCTATAAGGAGGATTGATGATCCAGTTGATCGGCCGTCAAACCAAGTATAGTACAGTATAGTACAGTATAGTACAGTATAGTACAGTATAGTACAGTATAGTACAGTATAGTACAGTATAGTACAGTATAGTACAGTATAGTACAGTATAGTACAGTATAGTACAGTATAGTACAGTATAGTACAGTATAGTACAGTATAGTACAGTATAGTACAGTATAGTACAGTATAGTACAGTATAGTACAGTATAGTACAGTATAGTACAGTATAGTACAGTATAGTACAGTATAGTACAGTATAGTACAGTATAGTACAGTATAGTACAGTATAGTACAGTATAGTACAGTATAGTACAGTATAGTACAGTATAGTACAGTATAGTACAGTATAGTACAGTATAGTACAGTATAGTACAGTATAGTACAGTATAGTACAGTATAGTACAGTCCAAAATATTATGGCGTAACGCAGGTTGCCCATCACTGCCGTACACAATGAAGTATAAAATGTACAGAAATAAAACAATTTATCACCAGAAAATTTTATTATTGAACCAATGTTTCAATGTTTTCAGTACATTTGTTTGATGACAAACAAGAATTTTTCGTTAAGAAATTTTATTGAATAACTTTAAAATGTTTGCAATTTTGGGTCTACAGTTTCATCCATGGACAAATTCCTATCCATCTAAACGACAATCTTTCTCCAAAAAAGTTCTCATAGTTGTTCCATTCATGCAACAAAATTTGTGGTCAAGTTATATAACTTGAGGCAATTGTCGAACAATTCAACTCAATTTGTCCCCTTTCCTTTTATTCTCACTTGAATCTCATATGTATGTGCTCAGCATATCCCTTAAAATATAATTTCTTTCCCATCTACTTTTTTAAATCAAATTCATTCTGAAATGTACACTTGGTTAAGCACATTCTATTGGCACTAAAGTGAAGGATGTCTCTTTTTCTTTTCATTTGGTTATATGTGACTGTATATCCATGGGTGGAATGATATGAATATCTGCAAAATTAATTTCTCAATTTTTGCATGCTATAGCAAAAGTTAAGTTTGGATTGGATGATTGGGAAATGGGAAGGGGTTTAAGGCGCATTTTACATGCATAAGAAGCTCGGGTAGACATAAATACGTAAAAATTAGGCATCAACTGGATATAAACTTGTCATCAACTAGTTATAACGTATTTTTTTCCATTCGGGAAGTAGATGAGGTTATGACAATTTTTTGTTTTATGGCGGTCATATGACGTCGCCAAGATGTTAGTCATCATCGTCATTCTTCAGGTTCTATTTAATTTCAAGTCATGTTCAACTGACAAGTCGTTTCTCATTTTACCGATTAACACGGAAAAAATCAAGTAAAATGTCAAAAATCTGCTAGTTCAAAGTCTGATTTGCTATAAAACTTACACAAAACCAAACCAGCGCTGGCTCTATGCCACTTAATAGCCTTAAATAGGTATATGACGTGAAAAGTCGAAAAGTGGGACAAGAATTTGCAAAATTGGATTGAAAGCTAGAGTCAAAACGGGCAGTGCCGTTCTGTGGATACTATTTTACAAATTTTTGACACCTATAGTGCCCATTAGAGTTATTATTGACGTAATTGACACATTATTTGTCTCCTTTACCGACTTCTTATCCCATCAATCAGAGCTCGAAGTAGAAATTGCCGTGCATTTAATGGCATCCGGAAAGCACATAGTATGGAAATGGACTAAATTCCGATCACAATCCAATTTGATTCTGGTTTGAGGCCAGGTTTCATTGAAATTGGTCTAAAGTCAGAGTCAACCATTACTTGGCGTACAACAGTAGAGAAGGAGGCAGAACAACAACAAAAGAAGTTAGCAGAAGTAGCCGTTATAGCCCGGAACAGAGACCTGTTCAATCGCTTTATTAACGTCCTACGATTCACAGTGGATCAATAGGAACCTATCATCATCATCAGAGTCAACCTGGATTGAAGCTGAAATATCGGTCATTTCTGTGACGTGTGTCTTTTGGGGCAATTTGTGGTCTGTTCTATTCACAAATTCCTTAAAAATTAGACCTGAATTTCTGTGAAGTATCGTTCTACAACAATAAGCATCTCACAATACATTCGTCATCTATAAATTTGAAAAATTACACTAAAATTGCTGCAAAATTGTATATTAAGAGCCCAATCACTCTACAGCCATCCAGCCAAACCATCGCCCATCATAACTCATCCTCTCCCTCAACGCGCATCCATCAAAAAATATATATTTTTGAATGCAGCTAATTTTTCAATTTTTGTTGCGAGAATGAAGAGCAAGACTAGAGTATGAAGCAATTGTAAATGGTAGGAACGATTTTCATGCATGAGATGTTTTGTAAATTAATTGCCAGAAGTGTAGGAAATGGAACAACAATTTTTTTGCTTACTGTTTCATTTATTGTTGCTGTTCCTTGCGGTCGAGAGGAGAAAAGCAGGAAAAATTTGAAATATATAGTTTGCGAGTGCTGAAGCAGAAATCCATGTCCAGAAGGCAGCATAGATGCACACAACAAAAATTACCGCAATAATTTTATTTTTTATTTATCTCATGGATGATAGTCGGGTATGGGTATGGGGAGATAAGAACTAAATTTATGTAGTGCAAGTTTTTTTATGGACATTACATGAATTTTAAAATGATGTCAAACAGTCACAAGTTGAATATTAAAATGGGATGCATAATAAAAAATGCCTGAAATGAAAATTTTCTTATTAATTAACCAGGATGCAGGACATGATTGAGAGCACAAGTTTCAACTTCTTCTTCTGTTTTGCATTTATGAAATATTTTCTGTCTTTATTTTCTATAAATGAGGTTTTTATGGCTTCTTCATGTAAAATATGTTTTGGCTTTTATGGACAATATTTTATGTTGTGTGGGTAACTTAATTGCTTTTTATTATGAACTTGTTTTATTGAATTTTGTTTGTATATTTATTAAATACCTTAAAGGCACAAGGATGTCTAAATTTAGCAAATGTATCTAAGCATTTCTGGGGCTTCTGAATGGTAATCTACAAGGCTTTTGGCTCAAATTTTGTGAAGTAATTTCAAGTTCGTCTGTTAGAATTAGAGGCAGTGACGTAGGATATCTCGATGCATTCCAGCTGCTTCCTCAACAGCTCACCGATCAGTACACTCCAGAGCTACGATGACAGGTACCTGTCACAGGTGTCTTTGGCCTGTAACAGACCAGTCAAATCTTGTTGTCAATAGCATGACTTGTGACAATCTTTTTTGGGTTAGACTCCGACTTGGGTTAGACTCCGACTTGGGTTAGACTCCGACTTGGGTTAGACTCCGACTTGGGTTAGACTCCGACTTGGGTTAGACTCCGACTTGGGTTAGACTCCGACTTGGGTTAGACTCCGACTTGGGTTAGACTCCGACTTGGGTTAGACTCCGACTTGGGTTAGACTCCGATTTGGGTTAGACTCCGACTTAGCTTGTGCCAAGAGCCACAGCCATGCATTTCCTTCATTTTACTACATATTAGTCACATTGCTCCAATTTTGCAACATCTTAAAATCTATTGTGTAATTTAAATATCGCAGCTTTTTCCTCCATCTTCTTACATAATCCAAAACCACATCCAATTCCTCCTTCTTATCAGCTGTTACAAATTACACCAACTTAATTGAAATCCAGAATATTTTTACATTTCAAATTTTCCTATCCTTACACTATGTATTAAAAATGCTTCATCTTAATGAATATCATATTGACTTAATGAGGCTGCAACATTCTGCAAGATCAGTGAACTTTCATACAAATTATATTTCATCAATTTCTTACCTTTCATTACACAGAATTGCAATTTGAATTCATTACCTATTGGGGATGTTCACTTATTATGTATTATGTATATTATGTTATTATGTAACATGTCACCTATCAATTTGCTATAAAAGGCAAAAATCTATCACAGGCATTGCTATTGAAAGGCAAACAAGTTTGCCTACCTTGTAGGACTTGGGTTAGACTCCGATTTGGGTTAGACTCCGACTTTACCTAGCCAAAGGCAAAATCTAGACAAAGGCACTGCCTAGCCAAAGGCAATAGTTTTTGCCTTTGCCTAGGCACTGCCTATAATAGGCATGTCTATGCCTAGGCAAACCTAGCATAGATTTTAGTAGGTGCGTGATTTTTTCACATTTTTACAAAAAACACTAGGTAATAAAAACATAGGTAATGCCTAGACAAAGTCAAAAGCTACCATGATACAGCTAGGCACCTACCCACAGGCACCTATCTGACAACTCTGAAATTAGCTTTTCTAGACAGGAGGTCATGTAACAAAATCTCATCTTTCATCCCTTAGGAGCGCTTAGGAAGAGAGGATGGGAAGAGGGGGACAGAGGGGGACAGAGGGGGACAGAGGGGGACAGAGGGGGACAGAGGGGGACAGAGGGGGACAGAGGGAGGCAGAGGGGAACAGAGGGAGACAGAGGGAGGCAGAGGGAGGCAGAGGGAGGCAGAGGGAGGCAGAGGGAGGCAGAGGGAGGCAGAGGGAGACAGAGGGAGGCAGAGGGAGGCAGAGGGAGGCAGAGGGAGGCAGAGGGAGGCAGAGGGAGGCAGAGGGAGGCAGAGGAAGGCAGACGGAGGCAGAGGGAGGCAGACGGAGGCAGAGGGGAAAACGAAGAGGGGAGTTGAGATTTTGTTGCACCTTAAGCAATGCAAAAAATTGGTTCCTTCCGTTACGCAACATGTGAACGAACCCCATTATATAAATTTGATTACATTCAAGAGAATTTTTTTTCTTTTATGCCACGAGAAGTGTGATACCATAAGTCAATTAAATAAAATGAGAAAATTTAATTAAATCAATGATAAGAAAAATGAAGTTTCTTCTTGAGTTATGTCTGCATGATGAGACGATGTTAAAAGATTTATTATAGAGAAATTTGAAGAGCTTTTGATGAATTTGTGGGGAATTATTTTAGTAACTGAAAAATTTATAGAGAACTTGAAAAGAATCAGCATTTTAGGGATGGAGGTAGGGTCACGGGTAAAGCAAGGGTAGTACTCGCTAGTTCATTGATCCTTAATCCGGAACCAGATCAGTGTGACTCTAGCATGTTGCAGGATTTAAATCAAATCCGTCAAAAATTCTGAGACACGCCGACCTGAGGATGAATTTAAACACAACATCAATTTAGAGTCTTGATAGACTAAAGGCGGACTTAAACTCAATCCAGCATCAAGTATCATCCCGTCCTGAGGACGGATTTCAACCGAATCCGGCATCAAATCAGAGTCACACCAACCTGAGGACGGATTCAAGCTTAATCCGACACCAAGTATCATCTCGACCTGGATCCAGATTGTTAATCTTACATCCTTGCTTCGCTGTCCGTAGAGATCAATTGTGATCGATGACCTCCTTCAGATAGCGCTTAAAGCTAGCTCTATAGCTGTCTTCTGTCTGCTAATTGCCAATTTATCCGGCTTTCGTTTGTAAGTTGCTAATCCGGATTTTAAATCAATTTCCCGATTTGTGCTATTCGTATGGATGATTGCTAGATATGACCAAAGCTAGGGAAAAACAGCCTAAAAATCATACATACAATATCTTATCAAAATGAGTCAAAACCAGTCGTCACGGTGCAGTTAAAACGATTCTATCTCATTTTGACGATGATCCATCAACATGCTGACACAGCGGTACCTTAGCTCCTTTATTTAGATCCTCGAATTCCTTGCTACATCCAAAATAATAGGGAATCTAATGAGCTCATTTCATCTTTATTTTTCCACTCCATCCACAACCATCAATCTTCCATTTAACCTTCAAAAATATTAAATATCACACACAAAAAAAACCCACAAACATCCTGTCTTAAAACAAAAGCACAAAAAATGTTGAATTAATAAGCAGAAAAATATCCCAAAAGATTATTAAAATGATAAAGACTAATGCACATCACCGCCAGCAATAAAGCTGAAATATATTCTTTCTCATCATAATTTCTGATGAACATTTTTCATTTTGATGATGAAAGCAAGAAGAAGCAACAGCACAAAAAAGAAAATTTGATTAAAAAATATTACATTAAGGTACGACGAAAGAAAGAAGAAAAAAAACTGCAGACTGCTTGTGGTCTTATTGTGTTGCTGTTTTTTTTATTCTAGAGCAAATGAATAGAAAGTAAAAACTGTGCATGGATTTTTCTGTTATTGTTTGTATGACAAGTTTAATTAATAAACAAGGTGTGAGCATGTGTTGAGGTTTTAGATGACTTTGAATTATTAGATGGATGCAGATGAACTTTGATAGACACATGGGGGTTAAAAATGAACATCGATAAATTCAGATAGATGCTAAGAGACTCAGATTGGCATTAAAAAGACACAGATGGATAGGGAAAGACACAGATGAGTACTATGAGACAAAGGTGGACACTTTAAGAAACAGATGGACAGTAAAAGACAAAATTGAGTGTTAAAAGTCACAGATGGATACTTACAGAAACAGATGGTCATTTATAGGCACAGATGGACACTAATAAACACAAATAGACACAGATGTACACAAAAAAGCACTAATAGTCTGAGATAGACACTAATCGACTTAGAAGGATACTATAAGACACATAAAGACACAAATGGACACCATTAGACACAAATAGGCAAATGTGATTACTATGAGATACAAATATTCACAGATGGACACTAATAGACACAGATGGACACCAATAGACACAGATGGACACTAATAGACACAGATGGACACTAATAGACAAATATGCTGATCGTGAGACACACATGGACAAAGAAAGACAAAGATGGACCTTAATAGCCTCTGATGGTCACTGATATAGTCACTAATGGATACTATTACGCATAAATGAACACTAATAGACTCAGATAGACACTAAAAGGCATCTATGAGTACTGCTAGACACAGATGGACACTAATACACTCACATCGACACTATTATACGCAAGTAGATAATTATGGTCAATGTGAGATACAGATGGATACAAATAGACACATATGGACACTAATAGACACATATGGACACTAATAGACACAAATGGACATAAATAGACACCTTATGGACATAGATAATAACATATAGACTCATATGGCTCCTAATAAACTCAAACGGACACTGATGGATAATAATAGACTCCAAATAGACACTTATGGATTAAAATAGGTACAAATGGACACTAATAGACACAGATGGATACAGATAGACACAGATGGATACAGATAGACACAAATGGATACAGATAGACACAAATGGACTCATATGGACACTAATAGGCACTAATAGACACAAAGAGCATAGATAGACACTAATAGACTTAAATGAACATTAATAGACATATAATAACACTTTTAGACGCACTAATAGACCGAAATAGACACAAATGAGCATAACATGACTAAAGCATAGAGACTAACCTTAATATTACCTTAATAATTTTGCTCTTAACTTCTAGTTCCATCCCTAGCTTTCTTACAAAACCTTCCATTATTATTGCATTCTTACAATACTTACATAAATTCATGTTTTTTTTTTCCAAATGGTGCTGCATATTTTTTCTGCTGTTTTTATACTGAAATAAATTAAATGTTTTTATGCTATACAAAATAATGCACACGTTTCAGTCGATAATTACTGAAAAAACTTTCTTTTTCTCATTTTTCTACTGCGCCACAGTTTTTAATTAATTTCTGTTCCTTTTCTTACATTCAAAAAAGTACCAATTAGTTCTCACCTATGTAGCGTGGTGCACAGCATTCATATGAATAAGTCAGCGAAGTGAAAAAGCTTGTAAGGGAGTTGTCTTGGTTTTATTGATGTTGTGTGACTGCATACGTAAGAAAATGCATGTTTTTAAATCAAAATTAAAGCTTAATATTCCTGTTGGAACTAAGTAAACCTTAAAAATATTCCATTTTTTCTTTGTCCATCCAGCTTTTCCTTGTTCTGCTATTTTTTTGCAATTTATGTATACTTTTATTGCCTTGTGCTTAATTTTCATCACAATGCATAAACATTTTCTCACGTTCACCAGCTTTACTATTGTATTGTTCTCATTTTCATCCGCTTTGCCTTTATTTTGTTTGTCTTTCGTCTTCTACTCTTACTCTAGAGTTCATGGACGTTTGGAGGTACAACAATTATCCTTTGCTGATTTCCTTGTGGTGAAATTTTTTTGAATTTTATGGGATGTAAATGAAGATGGTCTTTATAAGTCCTCTAAAGTCTTCTAATGATGATCATCTATACTATACCTAGTCTATTATGGCAATGTTCCAACTTCACCTTCTCGCGGTGGAGACTGTCAATCCAAGTCACATAGTGGGACAGAATCTAATGAGCCTCAAGAGCCGGTTTCTTAATCTACACTGGATACTCTACCCTACCCTACCTGGATGAGTTCGGGTAACCTAGCTCTGGGATAGCCCTGGGTTTTAACCCAGCTCTGGGTAACCTTCTTAACCCAGCCCTGGATAACCCTCCTAACCCAGCCCTGGAGTGCCCACCTAACCCAGCCCTGGAGTTACCTTCTTAACCCAGACCTGGAGCAATCTTCCTAACCCAGCCCAGGGTAACCCTCTTAACCCGGCCCTGGAGCAACCCTCCTAACTCTTCCTAACCCAGCCCTGAGTAACCTTCTTAACCCAGTCCTGGTTAACCTTCCTAACCCAGCTTTGAGGCCCTGGCTAATCCCAATCTACCCCAGCCCTAAAGTATCAACCTAGCATAGCTAAACTGTCATTATCCCTAACCAGAACTCGATTACTACTCGGTTTTAGTGTAGTAGTTTGGACTTCGACCCTGACACGAATGTAGAGTCTTTTTTGAGCTTAAAATTGCCAAGATTGCCAGCCATAAATTCTGACAAAATTCATCCTAACAACACCATTTTGTGTATAAAATGTATTTATGTTTTCTATGTTAATGCTCTACAAAAAAAAAGCTGGTGGTAGTGTGAATGAGGATAGTTAAATTATGTCTACTAACAATATGAACATTTAAATTCCAGACAGTACAAGCGATGAAGGTGATTATAAGTACAAGACAAATAAAAACTGAAGTAAATGGAGCATCATAAAAAAATATACTCTGTTCCGTTCTCTGTTATCAACGGGAAAAGATGAAGTGATTTTAATTAAAATTGAGGTGAACAGGTGGAATGAAAATGACGCACATGTGGCTGACAGCTTTATTCTTTTATTGCTTCATTTATTTTCAGCTATTCATGTAAAAAAAAAAAATGAAAATGAGGAAAAATGAATGGTGCTGTTTTTGGGGGGATGAAATGAGAGGAAATTGGATGTTGGGAGTCGTGTGCCTGTGATGTCCATCAATTTGGAGAAGTTTGAATTTGCTTGAGATGTTGGAAAATTATGGGATGGATACTTACTTGCTCTAACAGGCAATGAACTTAATAGGCAACTTAAATATAAAATTTGAGCCTGCTTCTTGAGCATTCATTCAGCTAGCTTCAGTTGCTTCAACTCTGCCCTTTGGAGCATGCTCTTTGTCTACTAAGGTATTGACAGTTCCTTTCTTTGTACAAATTCGCTTTATAATATCTTAAGTTAAGAGATTGCAACTCCTATGAAATTGCGGTCCAAGCAACTTTTCAATACAAACTTTTAGATTCACAAGATTTTTGCAAACAATTTTGGAAGAAATATGCAAGTTTTCGAACTCCTTGTATCTAGTATAACTGTGTTGTTGTCATTTTCAAGCCAGGTTGTTGCAAGTAAGTTTTGAATCTATCCTTTTGCATCCTTATCTCAGTGGATAGCTTGATCTATTCGATTTGGCATTAGTCTACTTGAACAACTTCTGCTTTGTCAATCAAGAGGCACATTCAGGAGAATCTCTTCCTTTCTGACTTCACATTCATGAGTCTATTCCTAAAGACAGTAGGCTATCCATAATTTGGTGAGTAACGTTGCTGTATCAAAGAATTACCGATATCCCTAGGATTGTATTGAGGTAAAAAGCGCAGTAAGTTGAACTGTTTCCCTATCCAGAAGAGTATTTGACACTAAAAATCACTTCCTTGTAGTGTATTTGAAGGGATCTGTCTTTGTAAATGAGATCATAATCATACTTAATAAAGTGTCAAAAGCAATAAATGGCGTATCAATGTCCGAAAATCTGACACCAAGCCAACAGGACTCTGGCCCCATGTTAGATTTGATGGAATTCGGTTTCAAGTCTAGTCAAGTCAAACTAGGACCAGATTTTCAACCATTTCAATGCCGTGTTCTTTCCAGAGGAAGATTCTGTGACAAATTTGATTGAAATTGAAAATCAAGACCTAAATATTTAAGAATGCACAAAATTCCATCTCACAAAACATCCATAACTTCAGTAAAAAATCAACTCATGACAAAATTACTCCAAATTCTTTCTTTTTCCTCTTCCTCTAAATGCTGTTCATAAAAAATTCAACATCAAAGCTGTAAAAAAAGAAAATCTTCACCTTAAATTTGAAACCAAAGACGAGAAAAAAAGAGAAAAATTTATTCCATTTTATGTTCCAATCAGCATTCGTAAAAATATCTCTTAAAAATATACTTATAAGGAAGCATGCAAAAAGAAAATTTCATCACAAGGCTTCTCCTTCCCAATATAAATTTTTTTTGCAATCTTCAAAGCGATGATGATTGAAAAAAAAAAAGAATTTACGATGAAAATTACATTCAATTGAGCAGACATAAATTGACTTGTGCTGCTAGTAAATGATGAAGTAAGAAGAGCAGTAGTGAATATTGAGTGGAAGAAGTAGAAGGAAGAAATGAGGAAAAGAAAGTTTTTGAATAGATAAAAAAAAAAAATAAAAAAGTTGGAACAGAGAAGTGTAGAGAATGGCAACCAGAGGGTGCAGTCTTTTATTAGAAAAAGGAAGGTGTGGTGGGAGTTGGGAGTGGGTCGGGAGATGGGTCGGTTGAATCTTGAATTGAAAATTTTTTTGTAAAAAGATTGTAAGAATTTAAGGGAATTTTAGAATTTTTATCAAAATAAGTGCAGCAAATTGTAGAATTTGTTCAAAGTGGTTAAAAGGTTGTTGAATTCAAGGAAATTTAATGGATGGCCCAAGAGCGTATTCAGGGTGAGGAAATGATTGACCCAGAGCGTATTATGGAAGAGAGTGTTCTTGACCCAGGGAGATATTCAGAGGTAGAACCCAAGAGCGCATTCAAGGGGAAGAAGCAGTTGACCCAGGGGTGCATTTAGAAATTGGAAATGGTTGACCCAAGGGCGTTTTCAGGAGGAGGAAATGATTGTTCCAGGGGCGCATTTAGAAGGAGAAAGTGGTTGACCCAGGTGCGAATTCAGGGGCAGAAACTGGTTGGCTCAGAGGCGAATTCACAGCGAGGAAGTAGTTGACCCAGGGGCGTATTCAGGGTTTGGATGTGGTTGACCCAAGAGCGTATTGAAGAAGGAAGTGGTTGATCCATGAGAGTATTGAGAAGGGGGAAATGGTTGACCCCTGGGCAAATTCAGAGAAAGGAAGCGGCTGACCCTTGAGTGTATTCAAGAGAAGAAAGTGGCTGACCCAAAGGTGCATTTAGAAGGAGGAAGTGATTGTCCCAGGGACGCATTTACAGGGATGAAGTGGTTGACCCAAAGGCGCATTTGGATGAAGGAAGTAGGTGATCCAGGGGCGTATTCAAGGGTAAGAAGTGGTTGATCCTGTAGTCGTATTCAAGGGTAAGAAGTGGTAAGACCCAGCGGGCGTACTCAGTGGGTGGAAGTGGATGACCCAAGGGTGTATTCAACAAAAACTCAATCCATGATTTTGTTCTATTTGAAAACTTTTCATTTTAATTTTTTACAGTTTTTTTAATCAAATTCAAAGTTTATCGTCGCTGTTTTTGAGGCCATCATGCATTGTCATTTCACCTAAATTCTCAATAGTCAGCTACATTTTCATACCTTACATCACAACCACGAATTCCTCTCAAAAACCCCAAAATCAGCATCATTTCCCCCTTCTCAATTTAAAGCATATCTTGACTATAGAATATCCAATCTAATTGAATCCAGCTTCATAATTGAAGTTTCGACCTCTGCCACCACTTCATCAACCATAAAATTCATAAATTCTAGTTCTACTCATTTTCCCATCAGAGAATTTCATAATTGAAACTGAATAAAGGCAGATAAAAAGTGCTGAAACATAAACTTGATGTTCTCATGTTGAGCACCATAAAAATTCCAATTTACGTACAATTTTTTTTTTTTTGCTCCTCATATCCTATTTCGCAAGCCGTCTCGTATGGAGAAAATTGGAATTTTTTTTCCTTGCTTTTCTTCTTTCTCCAAACTATCCATTAAATGATGCTGAAGATGCAACGAGAATGATAATTGGAATTAAAGAAGAAGAACCTTGTTCAACTTACACATATACATACATACATGCATGTTATGTGGAAAATGTTTTGATGTTATTTAGATCCTGTGGATAGATGAATAGTTATTGGGAGAGAATATGAGACTTAGAATGTGGATTAGACACTCTTTATTGAGGTTTTGGTGCTGGATAGACTTGATATGAGCTTATTGAAGCATAAATTTTCATTATAACTAAGAAGGGGAAGCTCAGGAATGCTCAAGGGAATGTGGAAGCTTAAGGAACACTTCAGGAACATTGAAGATGTAAGGAACTATGAATTAGTGCTGCCTGGAGAGCACATGGCGTGTTTATGCCCGAAAATTCGACTGCAGACTAACTCGACTCAACTTGTGGCCGAATTTTTGCGAATCTAGTCTAAACCCAGACACATGCCAGCCTGGTATCTGATTTTTGGCCATTTCTTCACCATACCAGAACTCAAAACCCTCTGTACATGATGAACACCTCAATTTATCTTCAATTTGACTAACATTCCCACTCAAAATAAGCGTAAAACTGCATAAAACTGCAAAAAACTGCATCTCCCATCTCAGTTTCTTATCCTATGGACAACAATGTACAAAAGGGGATTAGATTTCAATTTTTTGCATTTGTCTAGATGAGGAAAAAGTTGTTTTTGAGATGCTTTTGTGTATTGGCTTTGAAATTTTACTTAATCGAGTTCCATTTGCAGTTATTATCATGTTCTATTGTTCTGTGCATGGATCAGTTTATGGATTCACTTTCAGAAGATTTATGTTGGATCTGTGTTGTGATCCAGGACAACAATAAGAATTTGGGTATGAAAAATCGGTACTAAAAATTTATCCCATTGGTCGGGACAGAAGAGATGCTTTAAAAATACCAGGAATGCCCATTAAGATGTCAAAATTAATTAAAGTTCTCAAAAACTCACAAAAAAACTTCTACTTCGTCCGAAAACACCTTCTCTATTCCCCTATCATATCCACTTGTTCCCCTTACTCTATTTCAAAACTTTTACCTTTTTTAGAAATCCGAAACTTTCCCATCCAAAAAAAAAAAATAAAAATTCATTTAATTCATCCTCTTTTGTATTCATGCACACACAAGAATGAAAGCTCTCAAAAAAAAAACTTTTACTCGCACTTGATTCGTTTTTCATTTCTTTATTCTTCCTTTTTCTATTTCATTCCTTTCATATCATCCACAAATAATTTCCGAAAATAAAATTTTTATAAAAAAAAAAAAAACATTCAAGTAGAAAGAAATTTTAATTAAAAAACTTTTGATATTTCTTTTGCCTTAAAAATTGGAGAGGCCAAGAGGAAAGAAAAGAACAGGAAAAATGCCGAGAAGGTGAAGTAAAATTTATGGTTTCTCATCAATGGTTTGGCTTATGCCCATTGAAAGCTAATAATGGGATATCAAGTATGGGAAAGCTTGTGAAAGCAGTGTAGAGTAAGTTGTGGATTGAGGCATTTTTATGGATTTTCTATTGTTCCACAGTTTTTGATTACTGTTGCTCAAATTTAGTAGTTGTTCAATTTTCGGTTTGTGTTGCCCAAAATTAGTTGTTGCTCAATTTTGATCACTGATGCTCATTTTTTCGGTCATTCTTGCTAAATTTTTGATAATGTGTTGCTAGATTTTTGATTGAGGCTCATTTTTATGGATGATTCTTTTTTGTCACTGTTGCTCAAATTTACATTTGCTCAATTTTTGCTCAATTTTTTAATTTTGTTGCTCATTTTTCATTAATTTCAAAATTTTTGGATTTTTTGCTGTTGCTGATTATTCGTCACAGTTGCTCAAATTTGGCTATTTTTGCTCAATTTTTTTCATTTTGCTAATTTTTTCTGCTCAATTTTAGATTCCTATTGCTCAATTTATTGTCAAAGTTGCTCAATATTTTTATCAATATTTTTTCAGATAGTAGGAATTGTTTTCAATGCTCAATTTTAAGTCAAATTTGCTCAATTTTTGAACAATTTTGCTCAGTTTGTAGACAATTTTGCTAAAGTTTAGATTATTATTGCTCAATTTATACAATTTATGCTCACTTTTTGGTAAAATTTGCTCATTTTTGGTGACTGTTGCTCAATCTGTAGACTTTGCTGCGTTTTTTACGATCACTGTTGCTCAGTGTAGTTATTAAGAGTGTAATGCTCAATTTTGGTGACTTTGGCTCAGTTTTTAGCCTCTTTTGCCAAATTGTAGCTTTTAAATTTTGTAAAGTGTTAACTTTTATCAAATTTAACGCAAATTTTCAATTTTTTTCTCTAGACTGACCAGACATCATCCCAAAATGCATCAAAATCTATGTCATTCACCGATTACAATCTAAAAGAAATCTAAAAAGAGTAAAAAAAAAATTCAACCGCAGCTCTGCAAAAAATAAAAAAGGAGCCCCGAAGGTGAATTGCCTTTTGGAAGCGAAGTTTATATTTTATCGTAATTGTAGCAATAAATCAAATTTTCCCAATTTAATAATTTTCCATGGCTTCCTGTTCGCTGCTACCTCGTCTGTCTTACGATATCGAACCAAGGATGGAATAAAAAAAATGGTAATATCGCTAACAATTTTATATACTTAATAGACTCGTTCATGTAATTTAATAAACATTATAAACTAATTGGAATCTGTTTCATTTAATAAAGCGTTTCATATTTCCTTAAAAATTGCTCAATTTCTGTGATTATGTGAGAATTTATTACAGAATATTTTATGATAATATAATTAGGATACCGACGATGTAATTGAGACTGAATATTTAAAATGGATGTGAAAAAAAATGTTTCAATCTTATTGGCATATTTAAGGTTAAATTTACTTTAAAGCCAGTGCTGGGCAACCTTTAATCACTTTTAGGACAACTTGGTGGTAAGCCTCGACGGAAACCGCACACAGCATACCAGGGGGGTGACTAGAAAATTTTACTAGGGGGTCTGACCATATTTTTGGAATTTTTGTTTTTTAAAAGCGAATAAAAAATTTGAAAATAAAAAAACCGTTACAAAATAAACGATTTTCCAATTCTCAGAGGAGGGCCCGTGCCCCCAATGACCCCCTCTGGCTACACCCCTGAAGCATATAATTAACATTTTGGGCAGTTCCACGGCACACAGGTTACCAACGACTGCTATTGCTCCTGAAGCATACAATTCAAAGCATTTTTGACGGTACCACAGCCCACAAGCTACCAACAACTGCTTCATACCCAAAAAAAGATCCAAATATAATGTAATAAATATGCTATTGAGAAAATCAATTTCAGATATTTTATGGTAATCTGGATAAAGGTAATAAAGAGATTACAAATATCTCTTAGAAAAATGTTTTTATTTTTATTTTTTACCAATGCTTGGAGCAATTTGACGTTAAACACGTGTCTAAAAATGCTATCGAGTGTTTGGATTAACATTACAAAATTTTTTTTTATCTGCCTTAAAGCTATGCAATTTTTGATGAAATTGTGGGTATTTTTTTTTTCAATTTTTACACAATAAATATAGCAACATTGCTGTGGAGTTGAGTTTTGAATTTTTATACACAGCCTAAATGAGGTGAATTTTGAGCTTTTGTTGGATTTGATGAAATTTGATGTTAGTCCATATTTAAGACGGCCTGAGACCCATTTTTTGGCTATTTCTGTGCTGCATGCTTTCCGGTTCACTTGACATCAGAGTTGCCAAACTCTTGATTTTGCTGGTTTTTACTCCGACCAGCTTGAGTCATGTCACAACGTCACCACGATGCCGTCACCAGATGACGATACCCTCATAGAACATTCTGCTCAATTCTATTCGATATAGTGCCTACAAATGACCTAAATACTTACAAAATACCTCTCTCAACATTATAGAATCCAATCAAATAAAATTCCCATTTACAATATTCATTGCTATTAGAAGCATGACCACGTAATCAATATTCATATCTATCTCATTTATCCATTCGCAACATTAACTTCAAAAGAACCATTTACTTCAATTTCTTTTTTTCGCCTTAACCAAACAAGAGAGTTGAAAACTAGTATAAATGTGGTCACTCGTGACCGACGGAAGCGCATTTTTTATGCAAAGATAAAAAAATATAAATGCATAATTGACGTACGGAGACGAACTAAGACGAACGGAGACGAATGGAGACGAACAGCGACGAATGAAGACGAACGGAGACGAACAGAGACGAACGGAGACGAGCGGAGACGAATAGCGATGAAAGGAGACGAACAGAGACAAACGGAGACGAAAGGAGACGAACGGAGACGAACGGAGACGACTGTAGACGAACGGTGACGAATTGAGACGAACGGAGACGAACGGAGACGAACGGAGACGAACTGAGACGAACTGAGACGAACTGAGACGAACTATGACGAACGGAGACGAACTGAGACGAATGGAGACAAACGGAGACGAACGGAGACGAACGGAGACGAACGGAGACGAACTGAGACAAACGGAGACGAACGGAGACAAACGGAGACAAACGGAGACAAACGGAGACAAACGGAGACAAACGGAGACAAACGGAGACAAACGGAGACAAACGGAGACGAACGGAGACGAACGGAGACAAACGGAGACAAACGGAGACGAACCTGATGAACGAACGAATTGGACTAACGGACACGAACGGAAAAGCATTTTAGTAAGGAAAATGAGCTAATAAAGTACATAAAAATGAATTTGCCCTCATAAATGTTCCATCCAGCAAAAATACTCAAAAACCGGGAGTAGAAAATTTATTTCTACGAGAAAATTTATGAAAAATTATTCATGTTTTAACATAAGTGGCTTCATCCAACTTCAACAGTTCCACATTTACTCGTTGTATTATGTAGTTATTATGAATGAATGGAAATAAATGTATTGCATATTGCGGATGAGAATATCATCAGAGATAGAAAAGTTTCTGAATATTTTCTTTTTTTTTTCCTATGAGTGAAAAATTTGTGCATATAAAATAAACCAAAATTTATGTCTATGCTGCTCGTAGTGCTGTCAAAAAAGTTTTTTATCATCATAACGACAGTGCAATCATACATACAATATACATTCATTAGTTGGATGATTATAATAGGGAAAAATTGGGGTTAAAGCGAATTTTATGATAATTAGGTGATTAATCAAGAGGTTTTGGATGGGGTTAGATGGGGTTCTGCACTTATGTTGGATTAAAATTAATGATAATGTGTGCTGAACATATTTTAAATGCTAATATTGAGGATAGCTTTCTTGGAATATATGAAAAAAATGTAAATCAAGTGGAATTGATCATAAGTCATCGTGCATGTTGGCTGTAAGTCATGGTTTGTGACCACTTGCTTATCATTTACTTCTCTATTGATAGAGATCAATTTTGATCCAAGCTAGTTTGAGATTCGCTCGACCCAAGTTAGTCTTGAGATTCGCTCGACCCAAGTTAGTCTTGAGATGCGCTCGACCCAAGTTAGTCTTGAGATTCGCTCGACCCAAGTTAGTCTTGAGATCCGCTCGACCCAAACTAGTCTTGAGATGCGCTCGACCCAAACTAGTCTTGAGATTCGCTCGACCCAAGCTAGTCTTGAGATTAGCTCGACTCAAGGTAGTCTTGAGATCCGCTCGACCCAAGTTAGTCTTGAGATTCGCTCGATCTAAGCTAATCTTGAGATTCGCTCGACCCTACCTAGTCTTGAGATGCGCTCGACTTAAGCTAGTCTTGAGATTCGTTCGACCCAAGTTTGTCTTGAAATTCGCTTGACCCAAGGTAGTCTTGAGATGCGCTCGACTCAAGGTAGTCTTGAGATTCGCTCGACCTAAGCTAGTCTTGAGATCCGCTCGACCCAAGGTAGTCTTGAGATTAGCTCGACCCAAGGCAGTCTTGAGATTAGCTCGACTCAAGGTAGTCTTGATATTCGCTCAACCCAAGTTAGTCTTGATATTCGCTCGACCCAAGTTAGTCTTAAGATTAGCTCGACCCAAGTTAGTCTTGAGATTAGCTCGACCCAAGGCAGTCTTGAGATCCGCTCGACCCTAGCTAGTTTTGAGATGCGCTCGACCTAAGCTAGTCTTGAGATGCGCTCGACCTAACTTGTCTTGAGATTCGCTCGACCTAAGTTAGTCTTGATATTCGCTCGACCCAAGTTAGTCTTGAGATGCGCTCGACCCAAGTTAGTCAACAGTTAAAATTAACAGGACAAAATGAATAAATAACTTCAATAAATGAATATAAAATAATCAAATAGCCGTTGGTAGTTTTTGCTTTTTGCACTTTCCCAAACTACATATCCACAAACAACACGAGAGAGAAGCAAAAAAAAAAAATAGAAAATTTCTGTCATATGACGTCGATCCAGCCACTTTGCAATGTTCATGCACAACATTTTTGAAATTTTATTGTTTTGAAATCTAAAATTATGATAAATGCCAATGCATACATTGTAAAATTTATATACATTTCTGCGCAATTTATGCGAATTTTATTTTCGCATCTTTTTAGAATTTAATTTAGCGTATAAATCATAAAAAAACTTTTTTCACAGCGTACGCATAGAGAAACACTCAATTCTGATAAAATATTTATGTATGTAGCGTGATTTAGTTCTGGGTATGAATACATAAATATTTGCGTGGCATCGAAAAATACACAAAAAAAGGGCTAAGTTCTGCGAAAGTTTTTAAGTGCAAAACTTTTTTGGGAAATTTTATTGACTCCATAAACTTTCACTATTTACTGCTGTATCTTTTAGTTGTAGTTACTTGATAATTTAGATAATTATTTGTTGTGGATGTGTGGAGGGTGGCCAGAGGATTTTTGGAAAATATCGAGACACTATGGGAAAAAATCGGAACACTTCTAAGTTTGGCCTTATTGGGGTACGTTTTGGCTATTTTGATTCTTAATATTCAAAGAACTAGTTGAATTAATTTGAAACTTGCATCAATCGAAATTCCGAAAAAAAAAATCAGTCCTTGGCTTGAACCCAGTTTTGAAAATGTCCAAAATTTGTCAAAATATCCAAAATTTGTCAAAATGTCCAAAATTTGGCAAAATGTCCAAAATTTGTCAAAATGTCCAAAATTTGTCGAAAATTCCAGAATTTGTCAAAAATTCCAAAATTTGTCAAAAATTCCAAAATTTGCCAAAATGTCCAAAATTTGCCAAAATGTCCAAAATTTGCCAAAATGTCCAAAATTTGTCAAAAATTCCAAAATTTGCCAAAATGTCCAAAATTTGCCAAAATGTCCAAAATTTGCCAAAATGTCCAAAATTTTTCAGAAATTCCAAATTTGTCAAAAATTCTAAAATTTGTCAAAAATTCCAAAATCTGTCAAAAGTTCCAAAATTTGTCAATAATTCCAAAATCTGTCAAAAGTCCCAAAATTTGTCAAAAATTCCAAAATTTGTCAAAAATTCCAAAATTTGTATGGAGTTTTCGACTTGTATAAAAATCAAGACATTTTGAGGCTTTGTCGGGACACAGCAGCAAGGTAGAAAAGGACAACAGCATCCCGGCATACAGCAGGTGCATTTGCTTGTTTGCTTGCTTACAGAAAATGAATTTTTCGATTTTCTCAGCAATGCCTCGACTAATTTCAAATCTGTTTTTTGATTATGATGTGGAATTCCAGGCACAAACCTTTTGGGAAAGATCATAGCTTGCCATTGTACTTAGTTTTGCTGGAAAATCCAAAAAACTGGTTTTTCAATTTGAACAAATTCAAAACATTCACTTCATGCTCTGCTCTTTCTCCTTCCTACAATCCTGCTTTTAACACATCTACAACATCGGAAACAAGTAGAAAGTATTCTTGTCAAACAATTTAGTATCAATTACCTCAAACATTTAAACTTCTTTTTTAAATGATTATACATTTTTCAGAATTTTAGCAGTGTTGTGTGAACTGTTGAATTAAGGAGTTGAAAAGTTTGATAAAAATGAGGGAAATTTTATTGACAATTTTTGTCATTGGTGTAAGAGTCTCATTTAGTAATTACAAAACTTTATGAAATAAGGGTCCATTAACTTATTACGTAACCCAAAAAATCTATATTTTCACTTTTCCCTCTCTCGTGAGTCGGTGAGTCAAGGTGGCTCGATGGTTTCGTACTTCGGTACCTAATTATTGTGATATCAATTAAGCAGTCACGGATTCGAGACTCGGCAGGAGAAACTTTATCACCTGAAAACAGTCTCTCTTTGTAGACCTAAGATAATAGCCGATACAATAATATCATCATCAAAGGAGTGGTTCTTATCCCACTACAAACTGTAGCTCTATTGAATGCAGAGGTCTGGCGTATCCTCACTCGTTAAACAATCATAAGCCGCGAAATGCCCTAAAGCTTTTTATTCTTCTTTTTTGCAACAAAATCTCGAAGTAAAAAGCATAAAAGGCATAAAAAGACCAGCCACCTCCCCCCACCTCCTTTAAGCAGTTACGTAATAAGTAAATGGCCTCTAAGATATGGTTTCCAGAATTCCCGTTCCCGTTTGATTTCGGAAATCAGGAACGGGAATTCATTACCGGGAAAATCATTCATTCCCAGGAAAATTCCTGTTTTTGGAAACCGTACTCAAAAAGAATAAAGGCACCATCAAACACTGTTTTTAATCAATTATTTTCAACAGGTTGTATCAGCGAATAAGATGAATACAGACGAGCATTGTGTAAATTGGGCTAAGAATACTGTATCAATTCATGTAAGTAGACTATGATTCATAGGTTAAGGACTAGCCAGAGGACGAAGTCGACTCGAACTTTTATGGAATCGAATCGACTTGAGTCCAGAGTTGGCAGGACTTTAAAGTGGAGTCTGGACTTTCAAAGTCCGGACTTTTGGAACTTTTGGAGTCCGGACTCCAAAGTCCTGCCAACTCTGCTTGAGTCAATACAAAATGTCAAAATTAAATTTTATTTTTCAGCACTGCTGCAAGTTGGCTCCATTATTTTCACATGAGTTAAAAACTCAAGTAATTGAAGACATTCCAAAAAGTGTTGCAGTTAATTCATCGCTTTATTTTTGTGTAATTAACAATAAGGAATTGTTCATAAATAATGTTCAAGTTGGACGTCATTTATGAACAACCCCTAATTAATTTTATTAGAACTTTAAATTCCAAATTTATCAATTTCAGCACCTAAGTAGTTTATATTTCGACAAATTAAACGTTTCGTCATTTGATCAACCAAGTATGAGGGGTTTTTTGGATAAAGTTATCCAGGATCCAGACTGGCTGCCAATTATGAAAAATGCATCTGATAGTTGCGTTGATAATGGCATAAAAAATGCTGAAAAAGATCAGACTAGTTTGAATGTTCCAAAGGAAGAATGCGATGCTCGATTTCTCTATTATATTGACTGTTTTGTTGTATACTGCAAAGTGGTAAGTTCCATTACATAAATCCTTAAAACTGGCATTTTATACTTTAACATTTACAGTTCTGTCCAGCAAAGTTTCTCATAAGTTCTGAATCATGCTTAGAAGCAGCTCGATTTTTCAAATTATGCGGTGATAGTAAACCGGCACTTAAAACGTACATGGAGTTACATCAATAAGTGAAATTGGTAGCTGATTTATGATGCAGCATTGGAGTTCAAGAAGCAACAGAGTGGAATTTTAAAACATTGCATTTAAACTTGTAATGACGAAATCTTTAATAAAAAGTTTATAATCAAATAATTCAAATTAAATCTTTTATTTGTGTTCATCCAGTAAAGATTAAGATACTTTATATCCATGAAAGCACAAGGCAATAAGTCCGAATTTAGATAACGTCCCTCTATAATATATGAGCATATTCTTTGTTTATTAGGTACTGTACACTTCATTCTCATTCGAAATTTAAAATCGACTCCAATTTGTTATGGAAAAGTAGAGCTCAAGTCGACTATGCTTCATATGAAATTACAAAATGGCAAAATTATTGGGTAACTCTACGAATAAATATCTATCGAATGTAAAAAATACAATTGCTTTATTCGCTGAGTTAATGTCTCACTCAAGCCAATCAACCATCCAGTCAATCAGTCCACCAGTCAGTCAAGAAGTCAACAAGCCAATCAAGCAGTTAACCAGTTAGTCAAGGAGTCAACTAGCCAGTCAACAAGCCAGTCAACAAGCCAGTCAAGCAGTCAATTAACCGTTCAAGGAGTCAACCAGCTAGTTGAAGTGGACCTCTAGCCATTTTGTTGTTTTTTCAAAAAAAAAAAAAAAGGAAAATCATTTTTACGCAAAATTTTGAGTTGTGATCGTGTTAAAAAATCAAATTTAGCAACAAAAAATCAGATGTACATACATGGATGATGTACGACATTTTCTAATAAATTGTGATAAACATTGGTTAATCAGTTGTCCAGTTAGTCACTAGTTGGTAAAGTTTTGATAAGAGTAGATCTAATTTCAGGAAATGAATAAATATTTTGGCATTTTAATCGCATTTTCGGGTGTAAGTATTTTGGGATATTCTAGGGGAAATTATTGTCGGAATAGCACAAATCGGTTGATTAATCGAAAAATCAGGCACGTGGCTGGTGTGACTCTGGTTTGGCTAAACTCTGGCTGGCTCTGGTTGCTGGATTCGGTTTAAATCCGGAAGCATGCCAAAGTCACCTTTTATAATGGATTTCGGATCGATTAGCTGACTTACGCTATTCCAGTGGTGGGCAATCTGCGTGTAGCCAAATACTCCATAAATCGTATGCCGTTCCCGGTTTCGGTTGAGGCTTAGCCCCAAGGTGTGCTGCGAAACATAGAAGATTCCCCACCACTGTGCTATTCGGATTATTAATTCCCATTAATATCCAAATTATTCATTAATTTTCGACAGATTCTTTATGGGATACAAAGCGAGAATGATCAATGTGCTCAAAGGGTTAACAATACTGTTTCAATACAAGTAATGCATATCATTATATTTTAAAAATTCAATTAATTAAACAATATTATTTCAAAACATACAGACATGTTGCAATGTTATTGATATATTTGAAGCCGTCAAAAAAGAACATGCTGAAAAAATGTGGAATAGAGTGGATGAGGAACTAATGTTATATTTTTGTGTAAGTGCTGTAAATTTACCAAAAAATTCAGCTATTAATTGAATCTAATTCCAGAAATGGTGGGAAAGGCTTTTTCAAGTAATAAATATTAAATTACCATTAAATGAAGGAGCCATTACTGCTTATCTTCAAAAGACTATAACTGATGAAGACTGGTTGCCGATACTAACAAGTAAAATCGAACAATGCATAAAATTTTCTGTAACAAACGGTGAAGAATTTCAATCTATAACTAATATAACAAAAGATGAATGCAATGGTCAATATGTTCTGTTTATGGATTGCTATTATTTTGTTTTATCAATAGTAAGTATTAAGCTTATTGAGTTGAAGTTGGGATATTATCTTGGGTATTGCTATATTATGCCTGGGTAAAACCCTAACTTGGTACATGTCTTGCTGTGCTACAAATGCTTTATCGGTTGGAGCTAATGGATCAAACGAATATCTTGTAACATTAATGACTTGGCTTCATGCCAGGAGCCAAGGTCAAACTATGTATCTTGGAGCCAGAGCGTGTACCTTCCGGGCATATAAATCTTCATAACAGTTTTCCACTATTATTATTATTTATAGTTTTGTCCAGAAAAGAGCTTCGAGAATTCAGATGAATGCAAGGAAGTCAGAAATTTCTTCAATGAGTGTCATGAAAATAAAGCTGTTATGGCAGAATATGTTCGAAAGCATTATCAAATGATGCACGCATGAATATTTGGTGTGGAGAGGTCACATATTGCTTGTAGAAAAGACACTTCTTTCTGTCGATTAGATATAATTTCTTAAAATTTATGAAATTTTAATAAATCTTAAATTTATAAAACCTAAAGCTTTATGTTTTCATTATTTATTTGAATAGTCTACGATCTAGTAAATGGCAAGTTAATGACTTGTTCCAACGATTTTTTGTCTACTCGGAGATTAGTCGATCATTTATATCGCTCTGATATCAAACTCTAGTAGATTTGTTGAAATCCAGCCTCAGACCAAGATCAAGTCAGCTTGGAAGCTAGATGATGTGCTTTCCAAGCATCTTCCCGACCCGCACAAGTAAGGGTTACAAATCCCGAGATCGAGACTTCAGGAAACTTAAACACAAGTCAATTAATCGATCCAAGCACTATACTAGCGTGGCTTTTTCATGATCATGGTCAAGATCTAGCTTGGATCTAGCATCGGAAACAACATCAAGTCAGAGACTCCTCATCCTGTGGACGGATTTTTGATCGATTAACTGATTTGTGCTATTTAGACTTCTAAATTTGACATGTCAAGGCAAATTCCCCAAAAGTGACATTAGTAACTGGACATATGAATATCTAATCGCAGCTTGTTCCACTCGGGATGTTATGTACATGATTTTTTTATACAAAATATTAAAATTCTACAAAAAATTACGTTGCTAAGTAAAATTCATTGACTTTCACACAGAACTGAGCGGAATTAAAAAAAATGTTTACATCATGTTATTATTGTACAATGAATAAAAATTATATGTTAAAGGTTTTGTTGCAAAAATTGTTTTCATTTGCTGTGCAAATCATTTATTCTAGAAAAATATTCAAAATGAATCAGATCAATATTTTGGGAATATTTGCTGTAATTTTTCTTAGGTTTCAAGCTTATGCATCTAATAGCTGCATGACAGCAGTGAATTCAAGTGAATCTGCCCAGGTAATGGATTTGGATGAAGCAACCTGAATGGACATGAATACGTTGTAATAAGTTGATGACGAGTTCATGTCCAGTTGATGACTAATTCCCGAGTGGACAAAAATACGTTAAAACTAGTCATTAACTGGACATTAACTTGCCATCAACTAGTTTTAACGCATTTTTGTCCAGTCGGGGAATTTTTAACAAAATTCAATGAAACTCTTTTATTGTAGATGTGCTGTAAAGTTCCTCCAACTGGCGACCCAAAAGTTGTCGAAGCCGTTATTAAGGAACATCCAGAAGTCAATAACAACACTTTTAAGTTGGGTCATTGTGTAAGAATTTATTCTATTTGACTGATTCTTTGTCATGTTCCTGAACAGACAAAGAGCATGCTTTCATGGTATACAAATGTCACTACGGTGCCTAAAAGCAATCTTTTTGCCTGTTAGAGCTCTAGAACGACAAATCACATCAAAGTATTAATCGTTGTCCTTAGACTAGACATAAAACTAGTCAACCCAAACAGGCAAAGTCAATGCTCTCGAAAGCTTGTTCATCTTAACTATACTAGATGAGCATGCTCGTTAGCGTTGTTCTTACCTTACTCTGCTCTTGAGACCCTGCTCTTTGCCTGCTAGGGCAAACACTACCTAAACCGAACATCTTTACTTCCATTTTCCTATCTTCTACAGCTTCTCGCAAAATACTACATGGTCAAGTTGAACTTAACATCTCTAAAAAGTGAGGATATCAAAAACTATGTAAGAGTGATTTTCAAAGAACCCGAATGGATAGAGGCCATGGATAAGGTTACGGATCAGTGTCTTGAGTCATTACCAAAATATGTCAAATCATTTAAAAAGCATTACAAGATAACCGATGAGGAATGTGATTTGAGATATGAAACTTTCTTAGTTTGCACGATTATGTTTGCTTATAAGGTAAGGAGCTTAAAATGGACAAAAATACGTTAGAACTAGTCGTTAATTGGACATTAAGATTCCATTAATTGGTTATAATGTACTTTTGTCCACTCGGCATCGTTCAAAAATGTCGTATTTGAGAAAATTGACAATTAAGATCCGTAAAGCTTTTAGGAGTCGTTTACTAATTAAGTAGCGCTGGGGAAAGGAAGTTGAGATTTTGCTACAAAAATGTCGATTTTTCGTGTTACGTAATAAGTGAACAGTGGACTTAAATAGACCAGAGCTCGAAGTCGACTTGGATTTTGTACGAAAAAGTCAACTAAATTCCATATAAACTGTGAGTCGACTTCAAGCTCTGAATTAGATACTTTAGGACTTAATTCCTAATTCTACAAAATCCACACATCATTTACAAACAACCCCTAAAATCTTAAATTATCTATTTCCAGGAATGTCCATCAAAAGACCTAATTAACGTCGACAAATGCAAATCCGTAAAGCAATTCTTTGACAATTGTTTATTTGATGGCGAGGCCTTCATAGCTTATATTGATAAACATAACATTTGATCCACATTTTTTTGTACTTTTTTCACTCATAAGTGAATGACTTTTATGATCACAAATAAATTGACGTACTTATCCATAATCATATTGTCAATGTCAAAATTCAATTGATAATTTTATTTATTTAAACAATAATGAGAAAATTTGTTTATATTTTAAGCTTGCTAAACAGATTTTTGGACATAAACATTTGAAAGTATAAATTGATTTGAATTTGAGTATTCATCTTTAGTCTTTGGTTTCAGGCACAGAGAATCAATTTTTCTAAGAGAACATGAAGTGTGTTTTGATAATTGTGGTAGCTTTTATGGTAAAATTGTACTTTCAAAGTTAAAAACCCACAGTTCGGAGTCGACTCGAATTTCACATGGAGTCAAGTCGACTTGAGTTGATTTTTCCATTCAAAATCTGAATCGAATTTCAGCTCTGATTGCAACATTTTAAAACTGAAATGTTAATTTTAATCATTTTAAAGATTTTTCAAGCAGTTGTTAGTGATGTGTCTACTGAAAAATGTGGCGCTTGGATGAAAATTGATGCAATGAAGGTAAGATCATGTGAAAAGCAGAAGAACTAGATAGAACTTGACGTTTCAAACATCTTCCTGGTATTGTTCGTTAGCTAAGTTGTCGTTTTTTGCTACACAACAGTCCTACTTACTTACTTCGCAGTCCATACAGATCGACTGTGATCCATGGCCTCCCTTAGTTTGCGTCTGACTCTATCTTTGGCAACCGCGTGTCAATTATCGATGCCAAGTGCAATACTGAACGCCCTTAAAAGAATCAAAAGCTTTGATACTCCGTTGTAAACTAAAGCTGGGTAATCTGTGTGCCGCGGCAAACATGAAAGTTGCTCCCAATTGTCGTTGACTCGATCGTTGAGGATCTTAGACCAGTACATGGCAACCTGTGTGCTTCGAGGCATATATGTAGAATGGTTGCTCACAATTGTGCTCACAATTGCCTTTGACTCTCTAGAATCTTCAAAAATGCAATTGAATTTCTTTCCAGAGATGCTGTGACATTCCAGACCTGATTGAAGAAGATAAAGTTCGTCATATTTACAAAAATGGCAATTTAACATTATGTGTAAGTTTTTCATCAGATTCTTCTATTTGTTATCGCAATATATTATTCTTTCCTACCAGGCTATCTACGAGAAAATGTCAGAAACTCTAAATTTGAAAAGTTTTGATAAAACTGTATTCAAAGCATATTTGAAGAAGACCATAAATGAATCCGATTGGCAGCCAATTTTCGATAAAAGTGTTGACATCTGTATGGATTTTGTTCCTAAAATATTGCCATCGTTTGCTAAGACTTATAATATGGCTGAGGATGGATGTGGATTAAAGTTGGTATTGAGTTTGTTTTGTTGGACAACAACTGCATTTTTGGTAAGACTTAAATTAGTTTCTGGAATAATCGATCCATAACTTTTGCTATTTGTCAATAGGACTGCCCAGCAAACCACTTCACAGATTCTAGCAAGTGCAAGGAAACAAGGGAAGTTGCTAAAGAATGCCATAAGAATCCGGATGAAATAATCAAAGTGTTTAACTCATGGAATAAGCAATGAAGAATCTTGCTGTAACAAATCTTTAAAGCAATTGATGCAAGAATATTTTCAATGAATTTTAATAAAATTTATGAAAAAAATCTAAATTTTAAATCAAATTTCAATAGTTTTTGTATTTAATTACAAATGATTTTTAATATTTCATGATGTGCTTAAGGTTATTAAAATGTAGTTAATGATTAGTGCAATGAATTTACAGCATACTTTTCTCTCTTGCTGATGTTTTCTGACCAAAACTTGAAGTCGACTCGCATTTGGTATGGAAAAGTCGAATGAATTCGACTCGACTGCATATGAAATTCGAGTCGACTTTAACCTCTGATCTCGACAGCTCACAATGTCTCGATTTTTCAAAAAGTCGAGAATTCAAAACTAATTTTTAGAATTTTAATTAAAATTTGAACAAATATTGAATGCAAAACACTAAATTTGTAATATTCTTTAAACATTCAAAAGCAAATCATTTTCATACAAAAAGTTCAATTTTTTGCGTTTGAAGATTTTTCAAATCAAAAATTTTGTTTTTTTACAAATTTTCTGCCAAATTTTCACAAATCTTTATTTGTCGATTTGTGAATTAAATCAAAAAAATGTGAAAATAGGAAACAAAATTGCAATTGATCTGTAAATTTAGAATTTAATTAAAACAATTCAATATCTTACTGTATTTTTGATGTTTTAAACTTTAAAAAAAATCCATTTGAATTCAAATTTTTTCAAAAGAATTTCAGCACAATTTTTTTGTTTGCAAAATGCAAATTATGGCAAACAAAAAACCAATAAAAATTTGACTCTTAATTTTAAATTGGCTCTCAAAATATAAAAACAATTCATTTTCATTAAAATATTTAAATTTCAGTCGGCAAGCTGTCAACAAAATCATTCTTAATTTACTTTTGATTGACATTATGAACATTTGAAGCAAAAAATTTAATGACCATATTAGAACAAATAAAGCATCAATGTTAAATAAACAAACCAGAGTGCTTTATAATGCTCGAAATTTAATTCAGTAGCATTTGTCTTGTAAATTGAGTCAAACTGGTTTGGTATTTTGGACTAAAATGGGGAAAATTCTATTTACTATCTTGATTTGTGCTGTAAGTACTTCTATTTTACATATTAAAAGTCATTCTTCTAAATTGTTTATTAAAATTAAACATTTAATTTTTAATAAATTAAATTTTAATGTTCTCAGATATTCCAACTGACACTGTGTGCTGATTCGGATATAAAATGTAGAATTTGGTTGCAGGGAATCGAAAAAATGAACGTAAGCTTGTTAAAAATCTCAAAATTTTTTATTAAAACCAATTTTTCTTTCTTAAGAAATGCTGCAAAGTACCAATACCCGTGGACGAAAAACAATGGGACTCATTTAAGAAAGAAAATTTAACATTTTGTGTAAGTTTAAAATTCAAAATTCAAAGATGAAATTCACTAAAATATTTAATTTTAGGAAAGAAATGAAAAAGCTCTTGAATTCATAAACCTTAAAAATGCTGACAAAGCAGCTTATAAAAATTATTTGACAAAGTTAATAAATGATTCAGACTGGAAAGCAGTTTTCGTAAAAAATTCAGATTTTTGTTTCGATTTAGTTCCAAAACTTCTTCCAACGTTTGTTAAGAAAGTTAATTTAACTGAAGAAGGATGTGGAACTAAATTTATCATAATGGTAAACTGCTGGATGATATCTGCATTTTCAGTATGTTGATGAAAGTCACAATTTTATCGATTTTTATTAAAATTTAATCAATAATTTACTTATTTTTCAGGAATGTCCAGCAAAGTTCTTCACAGATTCCGCTGAATGCAAAGATTTAACAAAAACAATGAAAGAATGTCAAGAAAATCCAGCTGATATTATCAAAGCATTTGAAGCACAACAATAAGGCTTTTTAGCTGTCACTAAATAAATAAACAGTTTGATATTTTACACATGTTTATTATAAATATTGAGTTGATTCAAAATAAAGTTTTTAAAAACATAATTTTAGTTATTTGCTTTTTAATTTTCATTCATTGTTTGGAAATTTCATTGAACAAAAAAATCAGAGTTATTAAGTTCGTTAACAACGTAATGTGGGGAAGGAATTAGGGAATTTGAATTTTCCGGGGTAAATCTCCTAATCGAAATTCTCGAAGACAAGTACTACTTAACAATAGGAAATTTTTTGCCGACAACACTCTATACAAATATTCAGATATCAGTTCTCAGGTAGGAATCAAGCCCAAGTTCTCTCAGAAAAGTGATAACATCATCCAGTCTGCTGTCTAACCACTCGGCCACAGAAGCCTTTTTCTAAAAATGGCTAAATTGTTTGATTATGACTCAGTACCTCAGGTTCTACTCTGTTCAGACACTATTTAATTAAATTGGTAGTCAAAATTGTTCATTTTTTTTCGTTACACAATAAAACGACTTTTTAGGTGATTCACCCAAAAAAATGGTTTCAAAAAAGTGTTAACAAATTATTTGTTCAAAATTTGTTATTTTATTCTATTTAACTGAATAATAAAATGGAATAATTTTAGTGTGATTTTGTAAGTTTGTCAAGTATGTCGAAAATGGATCTATTATTGAAATTCTTCAAAATTGTCACTTTATTGGTCTTTATGGTAATGAAAAATATTCAGAATTTTAGCTCGATTCGGATTTTGCATGAAAATGTCGACTTGAGTCGACTCGACTCCATACAAAATTCTAGTGGACTTCGAGCTCTGAAAACATTAAAAAAAATTTTAATTTTAGTATGAAACTGCATCAGCTCAAGGAAGCTGTGCTGATCGTGCAAAGAAAATTTCTGTGAACATGACGGTAAGGAAAAATTTCCGAGACCGCGACCGAGACCGCGACCGAGACTACCCGAGACTAATCGAGACTATGCTTTCTCGCTATCGGGATCGGAATTGGGATATCCAGATCCCGAAAATTTATCGGGATCGAAATTTCGAAAAAGCATAATCGAGACTACCCAGGAAGTGTCGGTCTCGGTATCAGCATCTTGAATCTTTAACTTTCATGTTACTAATATTATTTTCAGGACTGCTGCCAATATCCAGAGCTTTTTGATTTGAAAGTTTTCAACGCAACTTATGAAAAAGTTGTTTCCGAAGGAAAAGCTGCACCGGCAACGCCTTTATTTGACTGTGTATGTAACTAATTTGCTTTAATATGTCAAAATTAACCATAATTCCTTCTTCCCACTTCCAGCTCCTCGAACAAGAACTTTTCAAAACACTAAAATTTATCGACGATAAGGGCAACATCGATGGTGCCAGAATCAATCAAACAATATCAGAAACGATCAAAGATCCTGCCTGGAAGTCAACAATTCTCAACATAATTCCTAGATGTTTTATTGAAGGTAAAAAATTAGCTGATAAATTTCAATCAGACGTGAAAATCTCAAAGGACGTTTGTGATGTTACTTACGATATTATTGCTGATTGTGTTGATATAAATTTATTTGTGGTGAGCTAAAGATTAATTTTTTGAGGTTATGCAAGGAACTGAAAAGTCTTGATCGCAATATCCTCAATGTGATGACATCACTTCATTGTCTGTTTAACTCAAAATTATCCATTTTGTCTTCAACAGCAATGTCCAGAAACTGCATGGCTCAAAAGCACACCAAAACCAAATGAAACTGTTGTTGAGCATGTGATTTTGTAAAGTCATTCATGAATGCAACACTGATATTACGGCAATGGAAGCTTTCCTCGATAACCAAAAAGACTAGGAAAAGTTTGAGTCTGTTATAAAGTTGTAGTGTCTTATCCTATTAATAAACGTGCATTTTTTCCAAATTATTGCATAGACTAGTTGCATAGCTTGAGCTAGGGGCGTGCTTAAGGGTAGGTTTTGTATTTTTTTGTATATTTGTATGAAGATGGAGAGGGTATTCGGGAATTTAGTCTCGAAAACCGTAGAAAATTGAAGAATTTTGAAATGTCATTAGCTTGAGCCAGAGCTCGAAGTCGATATAATCGATTCTAATCGACTCAAATGTACTCGAGCTTCAAATCGAGGAAGTCGATTCGGTTCTTTCTGAGACGACTCAAGTCGACTCGACTCGACTTCTAGCTTAACTTAGTAGTTTTATTACAAAATTAATTTTGAGGTTTGGAACTAACCCGAATAGAACAAATCGATTAATCACATGACAGCAAAAAAGCGGCAATGGTCAAGTAGCTAGAGCGATTTTCAAGTGGTGCGCAATATGCTTTCTGAAATCCCGGTTAAATTTTGATCGGGATCGGGATTGAAATTTTCCTGGATCTGAAAAAAACTGCAATTTATCATTTAGGGAAGCTTTTTGAATATTTTAACAGCAAAAATCGAGTACAAATTATGGAAAAATTACAAAAAAAATGAAAATTTTTAAAAATTTCCCTAGAAATCCCGGGGAATCCCGATCCCGATTCAGATAGCGAGAAAGCATAGTGCGCAATCAGTGTGCCACAACAATCTAGTTTGCGTGTGCGGTTTCGATCGAGGGGGATCGAGGCTTACCTCCAAGGTATGTCGCTAAAAACTAAAGGTTGCCCATATGGGTTATTCGATCAAAAATCGACCCCATGTCAATTTGATCAATTGGTTATTCTGACACGATAAAATTTTTCACCCATACTTTGTTATTTAATCAAAAAAATTGTAAAATTTAATATTTCATTCTCGTCTGTACCACAAAAACTAAAAAAACTATATGTGGTTTGCCTTATTACTAAATCATTAATGTGATATTTTTTTTTTTTTTAAATAAACTTTTTATTCATTAAATTTTTAACTTAATTATTACAAAGTTTGGATACATTTTATTTGTATTTAAGATTTTTAAAGGATTCTGGCTTATCGCATTCATCACTTAGTTTTTGATTTTATTTTGAAATTGTTTTGCTTTAATTTTGTTGTGGTTTATTCGGTGTTTCGCGACGCAAGACGAGTGTTGAAATTCGCTTGCAACTTTCCGACGTAGTCCTCAATAGAATTTTTGCTTCAGTATGTAACTGATATCCTTTCATAAAGAACAATTCTCAAGAATTTGTTTTGTAGTACTTGTAGTTTTTGTAGATGTGTTTTTTCCGTTCAAATGCTCAGCCGTATAAAAGATGGGTCTCACGGCTAGCTGTAGATGACAGTTTGTTTCGAACGTTGAGATGTTTCCTGCTGATGAGGGGATAAAGTAGTCTTAGTGCAGTGTGGGCTCTGTTGAATATTCTACATGCTGCTTTTGTTCTCTTGTCGTTATTCCCAGTTTTAGCTTCGGTTTCATTTATGTTTTCGTTGAGGAATTTGATGTTGTCTCTAGGCAGTTGCGGAGTACCTATTTGTGGTGAATAAGGCTTGAGTCTTCTGTTTGTTGAGATTTATTTTCCATTTGTTCATGTATTGTTGTACTCTTCAGTGTGTTGTAGATGTGTTACAATACTGAGTTTTCTAGAATGATACATGCAGTATCTTGCGAAGAGTGCGATATTGTTGGTTGTTTCTCTTACAATATCATATGTGTAGATGTTGTAGAAGTTGGTGAAAGCACTGCTCCTTGTGGTACTCCGAATTTGATTTTTTTTTGAACTGACCTTTAATGAAAACTGAGAAAGTTCTTTCACTTAGGAAAGATCTTACAGTTTTTATAAGTGGTAGTGGAAACCCTAATTTGATCATTTTAAACAAGAGTCCGTTATGCCAGACTCTGTTAGCTTTCTGTGATTTCTTGAAAAATGTTTTCCTTTGCTGTTTTGATTACTTTGATGAGTTGGTGAGATGTTGATCGGTCCTGTGCGAAAGCCAACTGTTTCGGAATGATGTTGTTATCCTCCAGATGCCGTTTATTCTATTCAGCAATACTTCTCCGTTATTTTGCTTCAGCAAATTGGCCTATAGCTGCTCACTTCGTTTGCTGGTTTGCCAGGTTTTGGGTCGGGATTACTTTAGCTTTTTTACAAACTTTCGGAAAATAGTTAAGTTTTGACACGTGTTGATGATGAACTTGGATATTCGAAGCCTGGAAGATTTTTGAGGAGAAATCGTCTAATCCTGGTGCTTTAGGATTTTTCAGATTTCTTACAATGTATGAGATTTCCTCTACATTTGTTTTGGCAGTCACTATTTTCTCTTCCAATTGCTTCCTTCACTGCGTTGTCTACTTCCTGGGAATGTACTGGGTTGTTGTCCTCAAGTGGATTTTCGTGAGCTTTACGAAAATATCACTGAGAACGCTGGCTTTTTCCTTATTAGTGATGACGTTCTATCTGCATCAATCAACGGTGGCATCGATTTTGAACCTTTCTTGCAATGCTTTGCAATACTCCAGACTGTTTGGTTTGATGGTTGGATTTCTGAAAGCCGCTTATTCAGTTTGTATTTTTGAGTTCCTTAATTTTGTCTTTGATGACTTTCTGTAGAATGTTTAATTCAGTTTTGATGAACTCTTATACGCCATACCTTGTTATTTAATCAAAAAAATTGTTGAATTTAATATTAATCATTTTCGTCTGTACCACAAAAGCAATAAAAAAATCTATATGTGGTTTGCCTGAATATTCCACTAAATCATTAATGTGATAATAATAAAAAATCCCAAAATGAATCGTCAATAAAAAGCTATTTTTAAAATGACCTCAACTTTTTTTTATATTGTTGTTCGCAAAATAAATTACACAATGTAAGTCCACAAGCAATTTGCATCCTCTGATTAAATGATCATTTTTCAGCCAACACTAAACCACAAAATGATAAAATGCACACAATGATGATTCAATTTAATTAATTTTAATCCACCTAGACACAAAATGTACAAATGATTTTAGTCTGTCTACACAGTTATGCGTCTAATTGCCAAAAACATACCAAAAATAGTCTTTCCGTTTATTTAAACAATAGTCTGAATATAAATGTTAATCAATCTTAATCCTTAATCTGTATAAACATTCGAAGTTTAATGTTAAGCATTGTATTGTCCATAATCCAATTAATATATGGCGCAACAGCCGTAAAAACGCCTACGAAAACAACCAAAAGTTCTCATACAAATAATTGACATAATCTCATATCACATAATACCTGGATATGGTGGCTCAGCACATGGCTTATTGCTCCAACTAACAATGCCAACTTGTACGCCATCAACAAGTAATGGACCGCCTGCAAAAATAAAAATGGGTTTTTTATGAAGTCATTCGTTGTTATCAGTGAAATTGATAATCTGGAAAAAAAAAATATTTTCGCGTCAAATTGCCTTACCTGAATCTCGTATATACCGGCCGAAATGAAAAGAGACAAGAGAGAAAAAATTGCAGGAAGAAGATGTAATTAACTTTTATGGTATAAAAAGAGAATTGGGTAGGAATATTGCATGTAATTGAGTGTAGCGCACTTTTTTTTATCGAGGAAATTGTTGTGGAATTAACTGAAGTAGAGAATGACATGTTGTGGATGTATAAAAATTGCGGTTGGATTTATTGGAGTCAATTAGGTTTTATGGGTTGTACAAGTCGGGGAATTGATGCCAAATTCGTTTTTCATGGCTCGTGGCATATGCGTGACTGTGGGATGCTGTAGGATTCGAATCTAATCCAGCATCAAGCTTATGGTCATCAAGTTCATCATATGCATCCCGGGATTGAAAACCACAAAGCTCAAAATTGACTCAGATTTTGGAAAGATCGACTCGAGTCCATGCAAAATCCGACGACGAGTTGGCTTCACCCTCCATGCAAGATCCGACGACGAGTCGACTCGACTCCATGCAAATTCTGACGACGAGTCGATTCGACTCCATGCAGAATCCGACGACAAGTCGACTCGACTCCATGCAAAATCTGACGCCGAGTTGACTCGACTCCATGCAAAATCCGACGACGAGTTGACTCGACTCCATGCAAAATCCGACGACAAGTTGACTCGACTCCATGCAAAATCCGACGACGAGTTGACTCGACTCCATGCAAAATCTGACGACGAATTGACTCGACTCCATGCATCCGACGGACTCGACTCCTAAAAAACCCCATTCCCCACAATTTCCCTCACCAAAAAAAGTGCACTCATCCAATTTCCACCCACAAAAAACCAAATTGTCTATAAAACTTATCTTTGCATTGTCCCATGTAACCACCAACATTTCCAGCACAAATATTATTGTAGTGAATCTCATCATTATGTAAGTCAGCACAATCACTTTGACTATAAATTTGATAGCTTACTTTTTGTAGCGTCGTACTAATCTCTGCATCTGTTCCAGTTCTTCCCCAACCTTCGAAATTAACACTAAAGAAGAATTTGACAATATAAATATATATGAGACATTTTACCTGCCAGAACAGCTGGCGTTCCTGTTGTAAAATAATCACTTGGTATTGGCAGCTTCACTTTGTATTCAAATAATCCAATTGTCATTGGACTTTTTGTTTTAATTAATCCAATATCATGCAACAATGTAAATGGATCAAATTTCTCATGGATTATTGTCCACTCAAAGTTAACAGTATTTGTTCCTTTTGATCCATGCGATATCACAGTTGTTCCATATTCAATTTGATTCGTTGTTGGATCGTCGTCATTGAGACAATGGGCTTCATATTATACATGTGAAAATATAAAAATAGCAGCAATGGATGAAAGAGAATACTTTTTAATTAATTTAATTAACCTGAAGGCTATGAAATTTAATTTTTTTTTGGGGTACGGATTTTAATACAATTGTGAAATTTGAGTGTATCAGCTTTGTTGCTGATTGGAAAATAGACATTCGTTTGATGCTTAATGGAATGCTTTTAGGAAGGAAAATATGCAATTTTGTTGGATATTTTTATTGCATTTTTGTAGAACTTTTATAGCCTTTTCAGATTAAGTTTGGTGTTCGGGGTGTATTAGAGTATATTGAGGAATGTATTTTGGAGTCGAGCTTGCTACAGGATTAATTAAGCAGATGTTTAAGCCTTCAAATGAATTTAAGACAGTTTTCATAATATCCAGGCATTTAGATAGCTTAACAAGCAGACTGACTCGTCTTTCAAGGCTGGAATCTACTGAATATAAATCCTATACGGCCGGTAAGACACATAGTAGAAGTAAGAATCCATATGGAGTCCCTATTAATTTTTGATTGACTCTAAATTGATTTTAAACCATTATGAACTCCATATAGACTCAGAACTCCATGCAGCTTCCAAATGACTGCCTTGTGTCACTCGAGTGTAGAATCTCGAGTGGAATAGACTGCTCTTAATCGTGTGACATGCTTTAAAATGTCAATTTTATAAATAGACATCAACCCGAGGGACACAAATGAAGAAGACTTCGCCACGGAGATTTTAAGGTCCCATTAAGCCTGTTTTATTAACAAACGGAAGCAATTTGTTTTTGGCAGCCATATGGACATCAAACAGAGATGGCTTCCATTTTTTATTATTAAAATATGCTTAGCGGAGCCTTTAAAGTTCCGTTGCGGATCATTTAAAGTTTGGTTGCGGAGCCTTTTTAATTTATGCCGCTCGGAATAGATAATCAGAATCCGTTCCATTCGTTTCAGCCTGTATTGTAGACAAAAGTATATCATATAATCATCACCAAAATACACCCCTGACTACCTATATTTATCCATCAAAAAACCCCTAACTAACCAGCAGTAAGAACCCAATCCACATTCAATATAGTTCCACCACAATAATGAATAAAAGTAGTTTCATTGAATCTCCACTGTAGTGACACTAAAAATGGAAACTCTTCAATCCTTGCATCAGTTCCATTAACAACAAATGGAGTAATTTCTACTGGAACAGCTACAGCCAAACTCACAAAAATCAACAATAAAAATGCTGGTTGAAGCATTTCCAAACTAGCAATTGATACCGCGGACTAAAGATAACTGAGTCGTTGAATTAGTCTGTTGTATTTGGGAATTAAAATGTTTTTTTTATGAGAATTGATAAGACAAGATTAAGAAGTTGTAAAACTTAAAGTGATTAGATTAGGGGTCGTTTACTTATTATGGTTCACTATTTAGGAGGAAGGGGATATATGTGAGATTTCATAGCAGTTTAAGAGCAAACTCAATTGACTTAGGAACTTGGCTGGTAGCTTGGGCGTAATTTGAGGGAGCCCGTGGATCAGAGTTGACAGAACTCCAATGTCCTCCAAATGAGCCTACTCTGGGAGTCAGGACCCAGAAAAAAGTGGAGTTGGATTCCATGGAGTCCGGAATTTTTGGATTTTTTGAGTCAAATGGATCGTCCGAATGGTCAAATGAACTTTTGATCGGACTCCAAAGTCCTGCCAACTATGCCATGGATCACAATTGGTCTGTATAGCCAGCCATCTCGTAAAATGGGCTGAAATCTACCATCACGATGTCGTCAAAGTTACTTTGCTGTCTTACAATTTATACAGTGACGTAACAGCGCCCTAGTCAGCACTATGTGCTGTTCGGGGCAGTAAGTACACAAGCAAGCCAATCAAATCAATTTTAAAAATTTCGGATGGAAAGAGAACGTCAGAAAATTCGCATTTTCAGGTACCGTAACAAGTAGATAGTCCCTTATAATGTTAGATAAATTGAAGATAAGTAAAAGAAGACTGCAAGATGATAAGGGCTGATAAGTTGTCATTGGTGACTTGGTATATTATCCAATGGAATTAAGTCGTCTTAGTGACATTAGTTTTATCTTAATTGTAGCTTTTAGATTGATTTTTTGGGATTTTTTATCATTTTAGATGCCGTAAGTTGGATTTTTGGTACCAGGTGCTGAACTAAATACAGAAATTAATCATAACGAATTATGAACTTTATCAGCTTTTCCAGGATGCTGATACTGTCACTATTCTTCTTGTGAATCGCTTGAGATGGACAGGTCATGTGAACAGACGACCACAGGATGCCATAGTATATAGAGTAACCTTTGCAGACTTTGTGGACGGCAAAAGATCAAAAGAAAGACCGAGTGTGTTGATTATGACAATAGAGTTCTCAATATCCCGAATCGGTAGTAGTTATCGTAAGATAGAGCTGTCTACAGACGTTCTTTAAACGCGGCAATGAGCCTTCGTGCGCCTCAGCCAAGGAAGTAAGTATAATAATAAATTATACTGCCATATTATTTGCTAATATGCAACTAGAGCTCAAGTATTGAGTCTAGTCGACTTTTCCATACAAAATCCTAGTCAACTTTAATCTCTTCTAATAACTGCAATGTTTATCAATTCCTAACTGCAAATATCACCAAATAACATAAAATTCAATTATTTCTTCTTTCTACCTCCTCAATCATACACTAAACCCCATCATACTCATTCATTTATTCATCCATCCATCCACTGATTCATAAATAAAATTGAATCGCAATATGACCTAAAAATCGAACTTCAATTCAATAAATTGAAACTCGTACAGAACGTAAAATAACATCAATCTTGTCCACATATCCATTAAAAATTTATTTATCATTCCTTTTACTACATAAACTATCAATGACAATATCTAAAGAATATTTTTACAACATGACATAAATTCTTTGTTACTTCAGGAAATTAATAGCCATAAAGTTAAGGTCAATATCATAGCTGAATTCCAATGTTTTTTTCAAGAATTTTTTTATGTGTCTGATTCATCACTAGTTTTTTGTTCTGATAGCAATGATCCAATAAAAAATTGTTTTTTTGCGACGATAATTTATGATGAACAGAGAATGATTATTTATTTACAGACAGCTGTGCTTTGAGTGTCGCTTCCATTGAAGGTCGTGTATGGAAAAATGAACAATGAAGGTAGTTTTACATATTGACAATTTTTACAGCTTGTTGTTTGAGAAGTCAGTTGATGTAAAATACAAAGTCAGGTATATTTGAGGTGTGATTGGAAGGGTGCTTAACTAAAAGTGTTACTAAAGAAATCAATACTTCCCAGTCTCTAACTCGTGATTTGTGGCAGAGGTATTCTCTAGTAGGTATCAGTTCTGTTGGTCCCAACGGGTTTTGATCCCGACTCCTACTCGGTCACGATTCTCGAAAGGGTTCTCTAGGTCTCAACGTAATTCATGCTTTCTAGTTCTGAGTCTCAGGTTGATTTGTGGATATTTCGAGAGTAATTCGTCTTGTTTATAATTTAGCCAGTGTCCGCCAACACTATGTACTGTTCGGTGCATAAGTAGGATTGGACTGTCCCAAATTTTTCGATTCTTGGTCCCGGTTTTGATCCCGGGTTTAAATGTCAATCTTAGTGAACTTCGGTTTACTTATTAAGAACCGATCTTGTAGAATCAATATCGGTTTAGTTTCTCAAAAATTCGCTGGAACCGTGACTTTTGAGACCTTCTAGTTAGAAAGAAGCATCTGAGAAGTCATAATTTTGCGTTCCTTGATAAGTAAATGTCCCTAGAAGCGCAAGGCAAATGAAACATATTGAAATATTTTCTAAAATTCATCATATCTCAAAAACACTCCATCCAACAAATAACGAAAGAACAAAAAATAAAATAATCTCAATATCAAATTCAGCATAAATAAAATCCCAAAATGCCTGCAAGCAAAATCAAAAAAATAAAATTTTTTTTCTCTTCATTCAATTTACAAACAAATAAATTGAAAAATCTTCTTAATTTTCTCCGTAAATCTGCACAGCAAATCAATCACGTTTTTCCCTTAAATAAAGTTCAAAAATAAAATTTTTCCCCAAATATTTATTGAAGCAAATTGATTATTCAACATTCAACTTTAGTTTTATTTATTTTCTATAAAAAGGAACAGAAATCAAATCTGAAAAAGTATTGAATATTGAGGAGGTTAGAGTAAAATATTTTGAGAGGATCAGAAACTTTATTTATGTTTTAAATATTGAAATATTTACTTTTTAGTGTAAATGATTTAGTTTTTGGTTTTAATTCTTGTTGAAATATGATATCTTGCACAATTTCGTTACTTAATCTTGTGAAATGAATATTGGAGAATATTTTATTTGTGGATGAAATGATTCAAGAGATATTCGGTCTACATCAGTAACTACCTTTAGCATTATTCATCATTTTAGAATGATTTGCTTGGAATTTGTTAGTGTAACCAGATTATATTTGATTTGGTAATGGATGCTATTTCATGCTAGGGATCTATTTAAATTGAGGTGCTTTTCGGTTACTCCAAAGTGCAGTCCTACCAACTCTGTCGCAAATCTAGCAATGGTGATTTACGTGGATTAGTGATAAAAACAACACTATCAAGTTCATCTCAGTTCGGTTGATTTAAACCAAATCCGCCATCTAATCAAGATCACATTGGCCTGGTTTAAGCTCAAAAATCGAGCTTCCTGACTAGATCGATGATGTGAAAATTGAGCTTTAAGCTAAATTTGATTTAGAATTCAAGTTATGACATATAAGACCAACGTTTCAAACAATGTTAACCTGGATTTAACCCAAATTCGTTATCAAACCAGTGTCACGCCGATCTTGTGCCGGATCTTGGATTTAATAACTTTAGTTTGGAAAACATTTCTGACTTTTAATTGACTCGATACCCTGCACCTACCCCACAAAAAGCTTGTTCAATTATATTTGCATTATATTTCTTTGAATATTAGAGGTATTCGGCCTGGACCCCTGTCTTGAACGCACAATGGGTTAAAATCCGCCATTACAGTGTCTACAGGACAACAACTAGTCAATCCCTTAATACAGCGATGCAGTGGACAAAAATACGACATAACTAATTAGCAAGTTAATGTCCAGTTGATGATGCGTTCAAACGTCTACATTTGTCGACTTGTAGGTGCCCTTTCGAACAAGGTTCTATTCGCAAATTTCCTGTCTTCTTATCAAATTGACATTCCTCATTCATCGCTTCTGCGCCTAAAACATGCCATATCATTTCCAACTTGTTCAAACCTTTATGTCCAACTTTCCTCTTTGAAATAAAAAAAATCCAGAACAATTTTTCAAAAGCAGACACAATTATGACAATAAGAATAATTGCACTGAATGTACAAGGAACAATTGCGACTAAAAAAGGAATAAAAAATAGATGCTGAAATTGAAACATCGGATTCCATTATTAAAAACTTTTTCCCTTCATCATTTCCATTTCCTTTATATCCAACTGTACAATATTTCAATTTCAATAGCATCAAGTGCACTTTATAGCATTTTGCTGCGTTGAATGAGATCATTTGCAGGTGCTTTTTCAATTTAATATTTTAAAATTTTTTTTTTCCTCTTCCTCGTCGACATTTGTATTTTATTGCCCCATCCCTTCCATTTTCTAAAAAAAAAAAAACTTTTCATTTCAAATGCTATCAGATTACAGAATAAATCAATTAATTCATTCAATCCATCCATCTCACCTTTCTTCAATATTTATTGCCTCTCATATTCAATTATTCTATTGAAATTGCATAGAATTGAATGAATAAATGGCTGCTGATGCTGCTGTCGTTGCTTTTTTTTGTGTAATTGAGATGGGAAGTGGAGGAGAAAAAGTGCTTCAAATAATAATGAAAAGTGTGAGTGAGAAAGAGAGAGAATAAGAGTTGAAGTTGAAAGTGGATGTTGGAAAATTAAGTGGCGCATTGTTGTGGTTTATTGTGGTTATTTACGAGAGTTGTACGTAGAGTAACTTGTGGATTTATTCATTGGATAAGAGAAACTAGCATGAATAGCATTAGTCGGTTAATCAAGCAGGATTCCGAACCAATGCCGGCTCGACTCTGATTTGATGTCGAAGATTCGATTTGAATCTCGCAGATGGCAAGAGACTCATGCAAGAGTCATGTCGGCTTGGTGCCAGATTATGGATTGATCAACCCACTTGTGCCATTCGGGTATTATATCTAGTGACGAATCAAAGGAAGATTGCCAAAACTTATTACATACTTACCCTGGGAAATATTTCTTCACTAAGACACAATACATGGGATTCACTATGCTTTCACGATGTTGGGACCGGGACCGGGACCAGTAAATGTCCCCAGTAAATGAAAATCCAAAAAAATTTCAGAACCGCGATCTCGGAAAAGCATAGGGTTCACTAGGGTATCTTGCACGAAGTTCTCTGGAGCAGAATACATGGGGTTCATTAAGGCACCATACACTGAGTTAAATAGAGCACAATCCTTACACGGGGATCACTAAGTCACTATACACGGGGTTAACTACATCACCATACTCGGGGTTCATTAGGATATTATACACAGAGTTGACTAAGGCACCACATAAGTGGCACACTAGGGCACTACATACATGATTTATTAAGACAGTATACACGGATTTCATTCGGGTACCATTCACGGAGTTCCCTTGTACATCATACTTGGAGTTCCCTAGGGCATCAGGTTCAATAAGCCACCATATACGGGATCCAATATGGCACCATGCACTGGGTTCACTAGTGCACCATACAAGCTGTTTTCTAGGCAACAAACACGAGGTTCACTGGGACATTATACATATACGGGGTACACGACTTAATCAAATGACGTCTAATCCTAGAGCCTCTAGCTACGCTATCAACCCTACTAACCTGAATATCTCATTATTCCACAATCATTCCTCTAACTTCCACCCAAAACTATACACAAGCCATCCTCTAAGAACCCTCACCCTCATCAAAATATATTTCTCATTGATTTAATAAAATCATTTTTTCCCTCAGCGATTAATTATTTAACTTTATGATCCATTTGGTGCAATCAAGTATGTAAATGAGGTACTTTATGAAAAAAAAAAAGCTCATAATTTTTTCTCTCCCCTCGTACCATCTTCAACGTAGATGAAGCTGCTCTTCATTTGCAAGTCAAATGATTTTTCAATTTTCCAACAACTTTTTTTTCATTTTTTTTTTCATCTCTTCATTTTTTATACAAAATAGCACTTTAGTTCATCTTTGTGCAATCTTTGTGTCAACAGTGTTTTTTTTACCATTTCCGCTTACTTTTTAGCGAAAGGTTTTGTGCTTGAGTAAATATGACTAGTTTGTTTACTACTGGATTGATGAACTGTTGACTTTAAAGTTTGTAGTTTGGATTTGTAGATTCATGCATTGATGGTTTTGTTCTTGAGGATTGTTGAGAGATGTTTTAATGGATTTTATTGAAGATTTTTCTGGAAGATGGGAATTGAATTCGATGATTTTTTGGGTAAGTAATTGATGATGAGATGTTAGATGGAAGTGAAGGGTTTGTGAATATGCCAATTATGTATCTTAAAGCCATTTAGCTCTTTATGTATCACTATATTGCTAAAATGTGCTAAAATCCAAACTCCAATCGATTAAACTCTCAATCAGGGGCGTGAGTGGACGTGACTGTCCAAGATTCGTTACCCACTGACAGTCACTCCCCATGACAGTCACTTGTTACCCCATGACAGTCACTCATTCTTCATGACAGTCACACTCGTTCCCTCATGACAGTCGGACTCGTTCCCTCATGACAGTCACATTCGTTCCCTTATGACAGTCACACTCGTTCTCTCATGACAGTCACACTCGTTCTCTCATGACAGTCACACTCGTTCCCTCATGACAGTCACACTCGTTCCCTCATGACAGTCACACGATTCCCACGATAAACAACCATTTCCCCATGACAGATACTGTTCCTCATGATTCTCGTCATGTTGATGACCGACACTTGTTCGACACTATCATCCGACTCCCCTGAGTGTGCTTGTCTCTACTATACATCCCTAATAAGACACTTCATCCTAGAAAAAATCCGCTTTACAAGACTTTTAATTGACTTCCAATTAAATGCACTCCATCCATTCATCCATCCATGTTTGAGTCTACAACTACTGCATTTCAACTCGACATCATCATCTTCATCGGTGATATTGAAGTCTGATGTTAATAAATTCATATCACATCAATTTCTTTTCCTTCTCTCTTTCCTCCCTGCCCCGATTTTCGTCTCTTTTTTTCATTTCATTCCTCAATTGGATTTTTCACATTCTCACTTCCGTACAGTCGTCGTCTTCCACATTGTCGTTTTGCATTTTTCATATGTTCATAAAAATTTATATGAGAGACATTCAATTTGTGTATTGACACCTTAGACACTTGCTCATTCTATAGGCGAAATGGTGATTATGATTTATTTAATATTTAAATCTCGTAAAATATTGAAAAACGTGTTTGATTGAAGGAATTTTCTCTCTTTCTCGGTTCTTTATTTTTTTTTTTTGTGGACATGAAAGGAATTTTGTCATATTGATGAAGAGGAAAAATTGAGTCGGAATATTTTTTGTGGGGAGAATATTTTTCATTTTTGATTAATGTAGATGGAGATTTTTTGGGATGATGCCTAGGATGAGAAGACATATGTTAATAGGATTTGAGTTATTCTTAGCCGAGTGGCATGGGGCTCTCATGAAATCCGAATTCATCGAAACCTAGCCCAGGCTAATGATAAATTGGGCTTAAATAGGATTTTCGGCCATTTCAAGGCCAACTTAGGGAGGCCATGAGTCACACTTGATCTGTATGGCCAGAAAATTAAGGAAGTAAGTAGTAATTTTGCATGCAAAATCTTTAAAAATTTATTAGAAATATAAAAAAATTACAAAATTTTTTTGAATTTTAACGTCATTATTTGAAAATTTCTGAAAGCCTTCAGCAGATCCTGACATTCTTCAAATCCCCAACTTATGCTCTTTGACAATAGCATGTATTTTGAGAGCACCAGGACCAATAAGGTGGATTCAAGAACTGACCACACAAACGAGCACAATCGTCAAGAGTGCAGATCCAATTTGAGGCAACATTGTCAACTGCAACGGGCTTTTCCAAACTCTTTGAGTTTTTGGCTTCAAGGCTCTTCAAACTGACAAAAACCTTCTGGACCTTCTCCTCAGCTGGATTGGCTGCAACGAATGCAACAGCAATCAATAGTAAGGCTGAAATGATGATGAAACGCATCTTATTGGATGGAACTTGAATTGGATATTTTGTAACTTGATAACTTTGATATCTGAGATTTTAATGAATGACTTGAAGTGATTTTGTGCTGCTTTTATACATTTTGAGTTTATTGACAATTGACAGCACTTGAGTATATATAATTTATTGTTATGTAAAGATTGAACTTCCGATTTAATTGAAGTACTTCTACGGAATTGCATATTGAAGCAGCCGCTTGACGTTAAGTGATTGATAAAAAGACACAATAGTGCTTATGATGCAAATTTGTGTTTGTTTAAATGAAATGTGAGATCTGTGGATGGATATTCTAGTAAAAGAAGACATTTTAAGTATGTAAATATCCTACTGGATATGAAATTTTATTGTCAATCCATTTATTCTTAAATATTACAATTAAATTTCCCAAAAATTCCTTTACAATTTCCTACAAATGCAATAGCTACCACTGCATCCATACATAAATGGTGGACACATGAGTCTTAAGCATACGCTTCGGCACCATGACATTGTACATGCAGCTCTTGCTCCTAAATTGACTGCAACTTCTGATGGCGAATCTTCCTTTAATGCATCTAAATTTGATGAATCAGGCTGTTGAATTTCAATTTCATAATGAATTGTACTGCATGATGCATAAGCGATGACTGAGAAAATAACCAAAACTACGATGAAACGCATCTTGAATTGTGATTTTTGTTGATTTATTTAGTTTATTTTTTGAAAGTTTTAACTTTGAAGTTTGTTAATTGTTTGATTGAATTTTGTGAATTTGCTGTGCATTTTATACAAATAATCATATCAGTTGCTAATCACAGCAAATTAATAAAATTTGAAAAATTGAGGAAAATTAATCAAATTGCGCTTATCAAATACTTTAAGTAGGTTTATTTAAGACTCAATAATTTGTGTACTAAATTTGCAATTTTTCTGAGAAATTTTGTTATCTTAACCTAATAAGTAGAGGAATTAGGTCAAATAAATAATTTTAATCGTATTTATTAAGCAATAAATTGTAAATATAACAGAAAAAGGACAATTCATAAAATTGGTTTAAAACAGTAATCATATTGCGACATAACTGCGAATTATTGCAACATACCCACTGACCGGCTCCCCAAATAAAAAATTGCTAATTCTCCGGACTTCGAACCAGACTGTCGATAGAATCATTAAGAGATTAAACATAATTCCAAATAAAGTCAATGAACTTTAATTCCTTAACATGTTTTATTCATTCCGGTAAATTTCTAAAAGAGATTTTTCCTCTCTTTTTTTCCATGTACATTAAACAGTCTTACGATTACGCATTGGATATAAATATAAATCATTTAAGCAAAAAAATTTCTTTTCCGCCATCACGTAAAGGGACGTTCATTTATTCCGTCTGGTGGAAGGGTCCCGAATGGTGCAAATCAGTTGGTCGGTCCGAAATTTGGCTCCAGGCTGGCCGGACTCTGGCATGGTTCCGGATTTTAATCGGATCCAAGACAAAATCAGAGCCTGAGTCTGGGCAAGCCTTGTGCAAGTCTTGCCTGGATCCCAGATGCCCTAGTGCCACTCCGGCCTTGGTAAGGATAGAATACCAAGAATTCCATTGTTCAATTTTGAATAAAAGTTCATTATTCATTACCGTAACAACTGAACAATCCCTTAATGGAATGAGTCACATAAACGAACCTAAAATGTAGCACGTGAAGATTTCATTACCTCATAAACAAATTAAATTTTTTTCTTCATGAACATTTTTCTTCATCTTATGTTTTTAGCGGGAAAAAAGGAACATCCAAAAAAATAGAAAGAGGAAAACTTTTTCTTCTTTTTTCCATGCTCACCGTTACTTTTTGCATGTTTGATGAGTTGGCAATAATTTACAGTTCTTCTTTTTCTTTCTTACCGTCTTTTATGAATTTTTTAGGGACATAATTGATAAGTTTATGAGACACTTTGGGCTGTTTGTAGGAATGGTATAAAGTTAGGAAATTATGTGGAAAAAATTAAAACTTTTTTTAAACTTTTAAATTCTTTTCTTTAATGGTACAATGAGTTTGGCTTTTTATACTGTCTTGAATTACTGATATAATCTAGGGAGATGATGCAGAAGGTCGATTGACTTGACTTTATTGATTTCTAGGGTTTCTGCTAAATTAGACTCACTTACTTACTTTACTGGTTGTATAGATCAGCTGTGATTCATAGCCTCTCTCAGTTGACGTCTAAAACTAACTCTATCGCTGGCTGCCCTTTGTCAATTGGCATTACCAAGTATTACAATGTCTCTATCAGCAGCGACCTCCCAAGAATTCTGTGGACGCCCTCGTGTTCTTTTGCCTTCTACGAAATGGGAACAAATTATTGATTTAGGTAGACATTTCTGACCATTTGGTTTACTCAAATGTTGTATTTTGTGCCTTGGTCCAATGCAATGTTCAGAACAGTGCCATGACCACACAATGGAGAATTGACGAAACCGAAGTCTGACTCCGAAGCTGACCAATTTTCAAGTGCTTCAAGTGCTCGTAGTTTCCAAACCCAACATGTACAAAGTAAGCAACAGATTGCAAACAGGACTGGATTAACAACGATGACCCAACGCAATATTGGAATGAGCATTGCAAAGAAAATAAGTTTGAAGTGAGCGTAGTGACACACTCAGGTATGCTAAAGTAAGTCCACTTGACACGTAATTGTGAAGACGTTAGTTCAAGTCCCCCTTCTTCATTAGCAGTTTCCAATATTTTTATACCATTTTATACCTTCAAGTTTTTAAAAAATATCCAAATTTTTTTATAGTAGATTCTTAATAAAATATTTAAAAATATTTTTACGTGGCTCAGTTATTGTCACCATTACCCTTCATCCTCATTTCTACGAAAAATAATTTTACTTCCAAAATTGTTTCCTTAATAAATTATATCATACCGTCTTTTCTACGAAAAAAGAAGCATGTCGTGAGGAGATGAAAAAATATTTCTCTCGTTAATTAAAGATTCAGAACACAAGTACCCAAATTAATGTATTTATTTTTGCATGAGTGAGCATGAATAAGCGTAAAATATAGAAAATGTCCACATAATTAAGAAATTTTAACGCATTTTCTAGGTAAGTGTTCCATTTATTATTCATATCTAAGACCTACTTGATAAGCGCAATTTGATTGAAGTTACTCAATTTATCAAATTTTATTAATTTGCTGTGATTAGCAACTGATATGATTATTTGTATAAAATGCTCAGCAAATTCACAAAATTCAATCAAACAATCAACCCAATGGTGGCGGACAGACAAGTTAACGTTACAAAAATATTTTTTGAAAAGAAATTTGTTACAAATTTTGATCAAAAATTTAAAATATTTTTGACCGTTATTTTGTAGATAATTATATTTAGAGATTTCGTGACGCAAATTTATTTCTTTTATGAATTTAACAACAGTGACGACTAAATAAATAGATTCTATTTTGATTGGAACCATTACAATTGGAAATACGGCCTTAACATATTACTTTCATTTAATCAAAAAACGGTTTTCAAAAATTCAAATGCTTTGTTCTATAACTTTAGTACTTGAGTTCTACGTTTGTTCTACGTATAAGGCCCTTAGTTCTAAGTATAAGGCCCTTAAATTTTCTCTCCGCCACCATTGGCAATCAACAAACTTCAAAGTTAAAACTTTCAAAAAATAAACTAAATAAATCAGCAAAAATCACAATTCAAGATGCGTTTCATCATTATTTTGGTAATTTGCTCAATCATCGCCTATTCTTCATGCTATGAAGTCGCTGAAGCTGATCCACAAAAAGCATTTGACGACACAGATTTCAGTGAAGATCAAATCGACGAAGTAACATTTTTAGGTGACTTACCGACTAGAAAGTGCAATATTAGAAGTTGCACTCGCAAATGTCAGAGATTAATGAAGCCTTCATACAGACCTGCCTGTAAAGATGGTAAATGCCGCTGTAAGAGATTGTGAAGGAAGTTATCGTAATTTTTGTTATTTTTAAACTCAATCTTATTATTTTCTTTAAATTAACGTTCGGCAATGAGCTTCTGGGCTGCATTTTCTGCATTTTAGATGCACAGGGCTGTAGTTTCGGACGAAATCTACTTTTAAAGTTAATAAATATTTAAAAAATTTAAGATTTTTCTGAACAAAATTTGAATGGTTTACCAATTTTTGGATTGATTCTTATTTTCTTTTGTCATAAAAGTATAAATTCTTAAAAGGTTTCATTTCTAAATTTTTCTAAATTTTCTAAATTTCTAATTTTTTCTAAATTAACAGTGAAAATTCCCCCAAACTTAAAGTCACAATTCCTATCTAATTTCTACGTCACCATTTCATTCACAAAAAAACCCTCTTTAATGAAATTTAACGAATGTAATTTCAATTTAAAGCTATCTCATCGCCTTTTTTATCGTGTTTGTCGTGTCTAATAATAACTGTGTTAAGGAGATGCTAATGTTGTCTATCTATGTGAATTAGGTATGAAAAATATTTTGATTATGAGCATGTTTTACATAAATATTCATTAAATGTTATCTGATGGTGTTTTAGTATTTAGGGTGTAATAATACGATTACAAGGAGGTGACTTTAAGGCTTTAAAAATAATTTTTATTCAAAAAATATAAACTGTACAGCTTTAAATAATATAGTCCAAATCAGCATCTACAATTTCTCACAAATGCAGTATTCTCCACAGCATGTGTATTTAAATGGTGGATTCATTCGTGACAAGCAATAGTTATAGCACCAACTCATAGTACATGCTGCTTTTGAATTTCCAAGATTATAAGCAATTGCTGTTGGTGGATCTCTTACATCATCTGCTTTTGGTAAGTCACTAGCTCCTGTTTCAATGAGACTTTGACTAACCACATGGGCTGATGTATATGCGATGACTGTGAACAAGACTAAGATAGTGATGAAACGCATCTTGAAGTTTTTTGTTCAGTTCTGTTTGTGGAATTAAATTTTAAATGTTTTCACTTTGAAATTTGTTAATGATTTGATTGAATTGGGTAATTTTGTGTTCCTTTATATACGAAATTTTAGTCATGTTTGTTGACAAATATTTCTCGACTGGTTGTATTATCCAATGTATTATCAAACACGTGTAGATTTACGATAAAGCACACTTACTCCTTTTAATCGATATATTTGTTGTTTTTCAATGCAACAAAGGATGATAAAAGAAAGCACAACAAATGAGTCACCGCTAAGAGTTAATATGCTACAGTATTCTAGAATCACCTGTCAAGAAGTACCATGATGATGTTGTGCATGACATTGATTCGAATGATCACAATACTTAAGACAAGCTGATGAAGAAGCCCTTTTAGTCTTTGAAAGACGTATTCCAGCGAACGATATTTGGGTCTATAAAGGTACGAAAAGAGTATCGATCACGACATAATGACGAACTTATCAACTCTTCTTGAACTATTGAGATGAACTTGAAATGTTTAAAGACACCCATGTTTTTAACATATAGACAAGATGCCTCGGTATATAAGGTAATGGTATCAGACTTTGTGAATGTAAGAGATCTCGAGACTGGCAGAAGTTCTTGAATGATAAATCCGGCTTTAGACGTTCTTTCCGCACAGCAATGAACCTGTATTCACTCCAGTATCCAGGGATGACTCACTTATTGTTCATTATTTTGCCTTCCTGAAATAAAATGAAAACAATTAAATCGATTAAAAGGAGTAAGTGTTCTTTATCATTCATCTCCACGTGTTTTGATAATACAACCAGTTAAAAGTAATTTGTCAACAAACATGACTAAAATTTCGTATATAAAGGAACACAAAATTACCCAATTCAATCAAATCATTAACAAATTTCAAAGTGAAAACATTTAAAATTTAATTCCACAAACAGAACTAATTACAAAACTTCAAGATGCGTTTCATCACTATCTTAGTCTTGTTCACAGTCATCGCATATACATCAGGCCATGTGGTAAGCCAAAGTCTCATTGAAACAGGAGCTAATGACTTACCAAAAGCAGACGATGTAAGAGATCCACCAACAGCAATTGCTTATAATCTTGGAAACTCAAAAGCAGCATGTACTATGAGTTGGTGCTATAACTATTGCTTGTCACGAATGAATCCACCATTTAAGTACACATGCTGTGGAGAATACTGCATTTGTGAAAAATTGTAGATGCTGATTTTGACTATATTATTTAAAGCTGTACAGTTTATATTAAATATTTGAATAAAAATTATTTTTAAACTCAATTGCCTAAATTTGTATTTAATGAGGATATTATGACCCTAAAGTCGCCTTAAATGCTATCAATAATCTTCACGTTTCAGACAACTTCAGCCTGTTGAAAGTTATTTGTTTTTAACTCCCGATGCCTGTCAATACCAATGGAATTCCTATAATCTTTAATATAAATAAAGTCAAGTTTTATTACGTCCATTCCGAGTTTTTTTCAGTAAACAATTCCAGTTAAAGTTTCAAACTTTCTTCGAACACCAACAACAACAGATAAACTTTAAGGATTGTTCCAGATGTAGCTTTTTTTTACTGTTTTTCGTAAAAAAATATGATTAATTGAAGTTTATTTGTTTCAAAGTTGCTGTAGTTTGCGTCTGACTAACTAAGTTTTATGAATTATTGTTGAGATACTGCACTGAATTTTTGTCCTAAATTATGAGAAATTGTTGTTATTGTAGTTTCTAGGTGAATCTTAATTGGGTTATAAAGTTGAGCAACAATACATAGTTGTGAAGTCTAGAATCTACTGATTATATGTGCTGTTGGGTCGTTTCAAGGGTCTTTTTGACTCCAAAAAGCTTAAGATACTAAATATACTTAATATTTTCTGGATTTATACTGAGTATTTACTGCTAATATGCACCATGATGGTCATGAAAGAGCTCATTAAAGGAATTGGTTGATAAAGACAATGTTGCATTCGATATAAGAAATGGGCCGAGTGCCCACTGGTGGCCAGTGATAGCGCTTGTTTCAGGTGAGTGCAACTGAGGGAGGCCATTGATCACAATTGACTTTAACAAAAGCCTACCTCAGATATTGCCACAAGCTGACTCTATCGCCCGAGTTGAGGAACTTGACATAATGTCTAATTATTAACTAGACCTTAGGTGGATTAATGACATTTTCTGCGGAAAGTCGACTTTAGGTCTAGTTAATAGCTAGACATCATGTCAAGTACTCCACTCGGACTGGCTTCTGTCTTAGGCCTTCTTCTGCTCAATTAACTGCCAATTATTCATAAATCTTCAGTTTTACTACTTCAATCCCTTCTTTCCCTACTTTTTTCCCAAAATAATCTCCTTAATTCACACAAATTGTACATAATATTTAATTCCAATAAATCCCAACAATTTCCAACAAATAGTTTAGAAAATTAAATAAAATCCATCAGCCAGGCTTACTTTAGAATCAAACAAATTGACAGTAATGTCAAACCGGACCATTAGCATCAACCTTTGTTCCATTTTTAATACCTTAAGCGGAATTGTCCATAGAAACGCTCATTATGCAACATTCAAAACAAATCGGAAGCCTTTTTTCTTTCCCATAGCCATCAGTTCTTCATTTTGTCGCTTACTTTAGCCTCACATAATCTCCGTAGAGATGTAAAGCCCACGAAAGTTTTTCAATATTTTCTTTTTTGTTCCTTGATCATCGTCTTGTCATTTTGACATGGGATTTTTTTTTTTTTATTTTTGTTGACTTTAACATTACAGCTACTCGCTTTCCTTCTGTCCGTGATTTTATTGTTGTTGCTTTTTTTATAATGTCGCCCTTTTTTATTCCTTTTTATCTTTGCCTATATTTTATTCCCTTCTCTTTTTTTTGGAGCGGATACAGGCACGTCTACAAATAGATTAGCTGTTTTTGGGGTATTTTGTGCAAAATTTTTGGGAGATAAATGTGTCATTCTAGCTGAATTGTTGATAGGTTTTAGAGGGGAAAAAAAAGTTGGAGTTTTGATATTTTGACCTCGATTTCGAGTATAGGAGTTAAAAGGTCACGAATTTAAGTGAACAAAAATAGGTTATAAGTAGGCATCAATTGGATAATAACAAGTTAGATGTAATTTTGTCTACTTGGACTCCAGGAATTGTAGGCTGAGAAATTAGTCGGCATTGGCGGTATTTAGCCGCAGTTTTGTGGATAGCGCGGTAATACTGTCTAGTTACTCAGTAAGTAAGTATGCCTTTCAAATAAAATCAATGCAGCCAAAAAAATATCAAATTTGAAGCTAATCAACAGTAAAATAAGTTCTGCCATATAAAAAGTTTAAAAGTCAACAAACACGTCTGAATAGCTTGGCCATGCCTCAGACACAAAATTCTAAAATTGCTTAAAACATTCAAATAACATCAAATAACATTCAAATAACATTCTCAGATACTTTCTTAACACTTCCAAGATCCTCTCAAATCCAGATTTAATTGATGAGGGTGCAAAGGCTTTTTGCATGCCTTAAAAAATATTTACTAAATCTTACTAAAATAAATTTCTCTCGATTTTCATTCTCGGCTGACCAACATCAAAGAAAAGAAAAAATTCTAATTTCGGATGCTAAAAACACCCTTAAAATGTCAATATGATGTCCGTTGGTTGAGAATATAAATCTACATGAAAGGGATTGGTAACTCTAAGTAAATAAATTTAATTCTGTGGGATTTAGTGCATGAATTTTATTGATTCTTTTAAGGGACTGTTTAATTTCCTTTTTATTTTGTAGCTTGATGTTTAATGGAGTTGGACATTTTATGGAGTTCAAGGTAGTAAAATTCAAAGATTTTGAGTTTTTTGGGCTTTGTTTTGTTGCGAGTCTTGTAATTGGAGCATTATTAAACCTTATTATCTCTCCTGAAGGGAACAGGCTGCGTTTAGTCGATAGTACGTCTAGCTACGAATTTGTCATTCTTTTTCCAGGTTTCACATATGTCAAAAGACATAAAATCGACTATATCTTGTATCGTATCGTTAAAGAGAAAATCAAATTTTGATGATTATTGAAGTTGTTATGACTGCTCGTGTGTTGCTTATCTTTAAATGTCACAATTTAATAAATATTAGTATTTTAATTAAATTGTTTTGACTTTATATCCGCGTGTTTACTAAATTTTTACTTTAATTTGTTTGTTTTTTTATGAGTTATCGGATTAATGGTGCGATAAATTGCGATTATTGAGTATGAATCAGTGGCTTAAGTGTCATTCGGATCTACAGTTGGCTAAGTAAATATGATCAGATTTAAATTATTCATTTGTTGACTTTAAAGAAGGTAGCTAAAAAGCTGCAGTGGATTGGTTGTTAGAGTGTCGGTCTATCGATCCAAATGACCCGGGATCGATTCCAGGGATAAGTATAGTCGGATTTGGATAGATTTTCGCTGATTCTAGTCACAATAACTCGGTTTTCGTATTCACGTCATTTATATTGTAGCTAGGTACATTACATTGATTTACCCTGGGTCATGCAACTGTCCAGAGCTGGAAAAATGCAACATATCTTAAAAGGCTGTAAAAACAAGATGGTAAATATGCTCACTTTGACCAAAAAACCCCAAATACTCTTTAAACAGCTTGATTCCTATCAATCTTAAATTTCATCAAAACCTTCATACATAACCTCACATCATGGTTCACATCACATCCTGTAAGCAAAGCAAGTTCATTATCCTTTCAACATTCCCCCCTTTAAATCCGCTCATTTAAAGACAAAAACGTAAACTTCAAAGGACAACCAAAATCACAAAAGTAGAATTAATTATGTCACAAAAGTCATCGTAAATGTCCACCCCTTTTTTTTATTTTTATGTGAGGACATCTAAAAGACAGAAGCTGATAAGAACATAAAGAGTATCCCTTTTTTTTGTCTTTCCGTTGTCTTTTCTTTTGAGATTTAATTCGTCTCGTTAGATGCAAAAAAATACACAGATATGGTCCGAGATTGTTTACAAAGAATCTATTGCATCAAAGAATATCCTTTGGTTCATTCTCCTTAAGTAAATTATTGTATTTTTTTGTACTTCTCTTTTGTGCTGCTTTTTTATCCTTTTTTCCTTTTCATTGCTTTTAAACATCCTTAAATGAGAATGAAGACTAAGAAAGGAAAATGAGAAAAATATGAAGGAAGAAAGAGATTTTAACTAACGAATATAATCACACAACATAAGGCGTTCATTTGTGTTAAAAGGAAGTAAACAATGTGCATGGAGGAAGAAAGTTGAGGATGAAGATGGGAACTATTTTAGCGCAATTTAAGGGGATAAAACAGTTTCAACTTTGTTTGCCATTTTGGTTTTAAATTTGAATTTTTCTGTAGTCTTTTGGTGTTGATTTACACACGGTCTAAATGATTCAAGATTTAAGAATTATTCGACAAATTCAGGCAATTCCAATTCTCATATTATTATTGTATAAAACCTATTTGAGTAGCATGCTTTAAATGTTTGGACCAAAAGCAGCCATCACGATGGTAACAGAGAAACTCTATGACATTTTGACGAACTTGAGAATAGACGTTCCATTAATTCCTCTCGATATCTGTAGAAAACGAGACTTCGGGAAACTCTTGTTTTACAGCTAGCATGGCGATGAGCCGGTGCCTTAGCGTGTATAATCTGTAATCCGGGTCTAAATTTATGTTGAAACTTCATTTCGAAATCAATTGAATACTACTTAGAGAGAAAGAAGGCATTGAAGATCAAACCACATTCAAAAGGTAGAGATTAATATACCCGAAAAGCGCAAAAAGTAAAACTGGATATAAATCTAGCCTCAGGCCAACTTGACTCTGGACTGAAAACGGATATCATCGAATCTGATTCAAGTTAAGCAAAACTCTCTTCAAAGACCAGCAAGACTCTCGAGCAAGTCCAGCAAGAGTCAACTTGTCCCAAAACTAGACTTTCGGACATTTCTACACCGTGTATATTCCGGGAAAATGTCATTTCTAGAAGGTTTCCTTTGGATAAATTTACCTGATTCCAAAATTCTCTTGCAGTAGTGATGTTAAAGATATAAGCACGAGATAAAATTTGGGATCTGAGGATATCTCCGATAGATGACTAGTTATAGTGATATCTACCTTGAAAACGATATTCTATTACTTGAGTAGACTTCAAGCTCTATTATTTCCTACAATACAACATAAACTACAAAAGATGTGCTACATTGTCATCTGACATAAAGCAATTCCTTTCTGCTAGATGCTCAATACCCAATAAGATGCTATTCTCTAGCAGACATACTATATTATCTCAAAATTCTTAAGAATCATGAAATCAATATCTTACCAGGAAATCAACTTCAAAATCCGATTCCACTTCATTCTTCAAGTCCAACTTGACCATTACACCCAAACAATACTCTAAAAATCATACGGACAATTCATACCAATTTTGTAAATGAGGGTACAAAGAATTTAAAAAAAAAAAAACATTTAGCCTAAATAATAATATTAAGGGTTACTACTTAACAAGAAATATCCCTAAGAGCTCAACAAGAAAAAAAACTTGTGGCTTTTATTGCTTTTCATCAGCATCAGTACTCAAAAAATAAGGAAAGGAGAGAAAGAAATATTTCAAGGAGCTGTAAAAAGGAAGGAGCAGAAAAATATTTTTTATGAGTTATAAAATATGCTTCCTCATGTTGTACAGTAAAATACAATAAAATACCCATGTCTTGGTTGTATGTAGGCAAAAGGAGTAGCTGCTAACAAAATACTTGCTTCCTTTTTCCTTTCACACATTTCATTTCACTGGATTTTCATTGCTGTCTTATTATTTAGTGGAAGTATTTATTTTATATGATGTAGTAAAATATTACTTTTTATGGACAGGGGTAAGTTATGGGGGATTTGGCAATTGGAGACGTATCCAAATCAGTTTTAGCGGCTTGCCACTGTTCCTGCCTGCTTACTTATTTACTTACTTCGCTGGCCGTACAGATCAATTGTGATTCATGACCTCCCTCAGATGCCGCCTAAAACTAGCTCTATCGCCAATTACCGCTTGTTGCTAATTTACAATTCCAAATGCGATAATAGGTAATGCCTAGACATTGTCAAAAGCTACCATGATACAGCTAGGCTCCTATTCATAGACACCTATCTGACAACTCTGATTCTATCAATGCCTTCAACTTCCTTTCTGAATATGAATCAACAACCGTTAGCTCGGAGAAGACACACAACACTAAGCAGACGTAAGTCTGGCATCACCAGATTTCACCAAATATGATGCCAGATAAGAATTGCGCCTGTCTGGTATCATGCGGCTTCCAGGTAAATTGCTGATACAACACAATGTACGCATATATCGTATTGTTGCTGTCAAAGTGTTCTATATTATTCTAAAAGATTGATCAATACATCCAAAGCTTCATTTTTGTGTTTTCTCGGCAATTCTATTATCTTCGCTGCTCAAAACACTTTTAAACAAAACTCAAATTAGAATAGGATTTTGCATGTGATGGCCGACGAGGCAGCACGATTCCATATGAAATTCGAGTCGATTTCGAGCTCTGCTTTTACCCTCTTGCTCTGTTGCTTGATTGACAATGACCACACTCACTATGCTTTCTCGAAATCCCGGTTCCGATACATTTTCGGGATCGGGATCAGGATTTCTCGATTCTGGGAAAATGCAAAATGCTCATATAGTCCTGTAAGTACTTCAGGATAACATGTGAGTGTCCTCATAGTCTATCAGGACATCACAGCATTATTTTATTCCGCTCATTATCCTTTAGCGATAATACTGCTGATCAGGAGAACATCAATCGAATTACAATATTTACAAAACTTTTCATTAAAAGAAAATGATGCCAACAGTCATTACAGACAGAAAAAAGCACATCTCATCCAGCAGAACGCATATAAAAAATGCATATACAATCATCACAGCTCAAGGGGTGCAACAAACAAAGCTTTTATAAAACTATGTACGAATGAATTCACTTCCATCACATGAACACAATAATATTAATGAAAAAAAAAAAGCAAGCATACAGCATAATCATATCACATGAGAGTTAAATGAAGCGAAAAAACAATGGAACAATTCCTTCCTTATACCCAGAAATTGTATGGATGAACATCAAAAAGTCATTGAAACATATCCCAGGTATATGAACGTGAAGATGCACATTTTTTGCTGTATTGTAATGATGTCAAGTTGAGATTATTGAAGTATAAATTGCAATATCATGTAAGGAATGTGAAAAATTGTGTACTGATGTAGATTTTAATAAAGAAAATTCCTGGAAATATGGTACAATGATGATTGTTCTGTGAACTGTAAAGAATGTTTGTTTGTTTATTGACATAGATTATGATGATTTGAATATGTTATTGCTGTTAATGGGAAGCTTTATTCTGCCAAAATTTTGGAATTAAATGAAGATTATTTTGGTATCAAGGAGAGACTTAAGATCCATAGTCACATTCAGATGCTTCCAGACTCTTCTGGAAGAAATTTAAATTTAGAAGAAATTCTTGAATATTTTAGGGATTGTTCGGAAATTACGTAACGCTCCAAAAAAAGCTTTTTTAGACACTCACCCTCCTCTCTAACCTTAAAATAGTAGTGGGCAATCCGTGTGTCGCAAAAAAATTATGGAAATGCCATGAATGGTATGTCGTGTGTTATTTCGATTTAGGTAAACCACCATGTTGTGCTGCTAAATCTAAGGTTGCCATAACACTTTGTAACAAAATCATGAACCAAAATTTGCACTCCGAGTGAGTTGAAGTGGCTCGAGAGGGTTGCCGCTGTAGCAGACATAGGCGGAACGCCCCTTAAGTGATAGGGAACTCTCGTACTTAGTGAATCTCTCGTACTATGTCTACCATACGGCCAAACCCTTCCCTCCCTAGCACTAATAGACAATGCATACTCACCTAATTGAGCGTGAATTTAGTTTAATTGTACATGCTCAATTTTGTGAACATACTTATGAGCATGGACCTTGTCTGCTCGAGTAAGTGTAACTATTCCGTGATTCCCAAATATTCCCCACCCAACTAATCTATTCTCAAAACTGTTCATCTCAATAAATTATATTTTTCTCTCCTGAATTCATCAAAATAATAAAACCTTCAGCATCAATTCCACATAAAATTTTCTAATGTTGAAATTGAGAATTTGAAGAATTTCTCATCACTTATCGAAAATTGGATTTCTTAACAAACTTTTTTTTTCTGATAGAATGCATATTCCAATTGGATAATCACAAGCAAATCTTGTCATTCACATGTGCTACATTTTAGATTTTCTTTAAATTATGTCATGGTTAGAATCTTGAGGAATAAATATTGTGAGATGAATTGGAGATCAAGGGTAAGACGCTCATCTGAACTCTACACGGGTGTGGTCTGGAAGTAGAGGTTCGGGTCAACATCACTCTCTTTACTATAACGCTTTTACTTACTTGCTTACTTAATACCATGCCCCGATTTGGAGCTTAGGTTGCTACAAAAGCCTTCCATCAGACTCTGTTGCAGGTTACATCACAAAGCTTTTACAAATTTTCTGTTTTGACATCTAATTGATATTCCCGCAAGTAAACCGCTTTGCTTAGAGTCAATTTTTGCCCCATAGCAATATTTTAAAGTGACCCAGCTCGTGTCTTCGTCCTAAGTCTTTAATAGACAACCTTTTTTTGCGACACAACTTATTGGCAAGCCTCTCCAGACATTGAACACGACATATGGTTGCCCACCTCTACTCTTAGCCTTACTTAATTTTCTAATACGTATGTTTCTTGAGTATGTTTTTCTAATATCGGGTAATCCTGGAAAAATCCCGTACCGGTCCCATTCATGTCCGAAAATCATTCGAAAATCTTCTGGGACCTTCTATTCTTAAAGAAAACTGCAAAATATGTTCAATTTATACGGAAAAATTGTAGATAGATATTCCAGTTTTTGCAGTTTTTAGACAGAACTCGAAGATGACTCGGATTTTGTACAGAAAACTCGACTCAATTTGATTCCATTCCCAGTCTACTTCGAGTTCTGTTTTCAGATGAGTGTCTAAGCCTTGTTGAAGCTTACATCATTCTGAAATTTAAATATAAATTCAAAATTTTCTATTTTAAAGAATTTGAATGATTTAGATTGGAAATGACATGCGATGAATATTTACTTCCTAAATAACAAAAATATTAAATGTTTCCAATAATTTGATGCATCTTAAGTTAATTTTTGAGCAATTTTTGATTGATTTTATTGATTATTTGATTATTTCCATCGTAAACTCACAAAGCGTGTAAGATAAGGATTGTAAACATCACGCAACACCAAACTGATAATTTCACCAATTTCACTTCCTCTATTTAAATCCATCCACTCATAAAACACATTATATAAGTCTACACAGCGATGAACACACAAAAAAAAGCCACCAACAAACGAGATGAAAGCAACAAAAGTAACAAAAACCATCACTCAATCACATTCTATACATCATTTTTGTTGCAACTAAAACTGCCACAAGTACATTGTAAACATGTTGCATCTGTAAAGAGGCATTGGATAACAATGGATAAGCCACGTTTTTTTACAGTCTGTAAAATGCTTCATTCAACGCTTCAACAAATAGACACATGAGCTTTTTCATGAAAGGAATTGAAAGGAATCAAACAAAAAAAATCTCATAAGCTGTGTTTGATGATATGAGCATCATGAATTTTTGAGTTAAAATGGATACTGGGAAGTGGTTTATTGAGTCCCCACTCAATGATAGTGGATTGGATTGTGTAGTGAAATGTAAGTTCTGCGAATTATTTATAGAGAGATGTTTGGAGATCAAAAGCTCATTGCCCGAATAAATAGCACAGCGTTGCCGTCACGTTGACGCTACGTCGAAAAAAGTGCGGCGCGACGTGCATTTGACGTAGCGGCGCCATGAAGTCTACCTAAAGACGGATTTCATCTTTTTTGCCGCTTTGTGCTATTCGGGATGGTTAGAGTTTGTGGGTATTGATAAAGGTAGAAGGTTCGAATTCTGGCTTGAGGTTCGAATCCTGGCCAAACTCCAAACTAGAACTCGAAATTGACTTGAATTTAATACACGGAATTAGGTCAACTTTTTCAAATAATATCCCAACTTTGGAGAGCCCAATCCTTGCCTGACCATCAGGTTCGAATCCTGACTTAGAAATCAAGTGATATACATTCAAATTCCTCCCGAACTCCATTCCTAAACTCTAAATTAAGTATGAATTACACACGGAGTCGATTAGACGTTTCCAAACGAAATTCGAATCGACTTCGAGTCAAACTCAGAGTTTGGTCCTCTATGGAGTCAGCACCTTCAAACCTTACTACTAGGTTTGAATCCAGTCTTGCAAGACAAGCGGGATGCAATCAAATACTCCCAAACTTAATACCGGATCTCTAAATTGAATTGAATTTCATTTGGAATTGAGTCGATCTTTCCAAAGAATATCCGAATTCGAAGCTTATTCTGCTAAGATGCAGAGTTAGCATTATGCTCTAATCCGAGCCCGCGACTTCCGACTTCCGACTCCTTTTCCTCTAAATACGTACATGATAGAAACGTTAAGTCTAACCGCGTTGTCGCCCAAACTTAAATCTGTCTTTCCGGCATTTAAAACCAAAATTCACCGCACCATGCTTTTTTCAGATTATCTTCAAACCACACAAAATTTTTACCCATAAATAATAACTCAATTTTATCCTCCACTTTCGCATCACAATTTTTCAACTATCATAGTCAATGACAAGATAAAACATGCATGAAGACATTTCAAAAAGGCAAGAATAAGTGAGCATAAATGTGTTCAAAGATGAAAAAGAGTAAATAACAACATAATTAGATTTACATCACAAACTCAATGTGATAAGTTCTCTCACATCTTAAGTGAATAATGAGGAAGAAGCAAAAAAGAAGCATAAAAAAGAAGAGAAGCTCGATTACATAATGCGATAAAAGGAAAAGTTTTCTATAAATATGAAAACAGACAAGGAAGTAAGTTCAGTGAAGATGGTGGGCGGAGGAGGAGGGGTTATGCGTCTTATATGATCATATCGTCTTGTGTTGGTGAAGTGATAGAAGAAAAGCAGAAGGAAACATTTGTCATATTTTCAACATTGATATCAGATATTGTATTGGGTTGATTGTGGAATTGTTGGGAGCTTTTGAATAGAGATTGAAGTTGACTTGTGATTTGTATGGAGTAGAGTAAAGTCAAATCAAGCCAAGTAGAGTCAAGTGAAGTTGAGTAGAGTAAAATAGAGTCAAAAAGAGTCAAATAGAGTGGAGGAGAGCCAAGGAGAGTCAATTAGAGTCGAATAAAGTCAAGTAGAGCCGATTAGAGTCAAATAGAGTCAAGTAGAGTCAAGTAGAGTCGAGTCGAGTCAAGTAAAGTCAAGTAGAGTCAAATAGAGTCAAGTAGAGTCGAATAGAATCAATTAGAGTCAAGTAGAGTCAAGTAGAGTCAAGCAAAGTCAAATAAAATCAAATAGAGTTAAGTAGAGTCAAGTAGATTCAAGTAAAGTCAAATAGAGTCGAATAGAGTAAAATAGAATCTATTAGAGTCGAATAAAGTCAAGTAGAGCCGAATAAAGTCGAGCAGAGTCGATTAGAGCCGAAGAGAGTCGACTAGAGTCGAGTAGAGCCGAATAAAGTCGATTAGAGACAAGTAGAGTCAAACAGAGTCAAGGAGAGTCGAATAAAGTCAAGTAGAGTCGAATAGAATGAATTAGAGTCAAGTAGAGTCGAGTAGAGTCATATCGAGTCGAGTAGAGTCAATTAGAGTCAAGTAGAGTCAAGTAGAGTCAAGTAGAGCTGAATAGAGTCAAGTAGATTTGAGCAGAGTAAAGTAGGGCCAATTAAAGCCAAGTAGAGTCAATTTGAAGTCAATTAGAACCGAGTAGAGCCGAGCAGAGTCGAGTCTAGTCGAAAATGTTCCTCATTTCCACACATCCACCCAAAATTTCACAAATAACAGCAAGAAGCGAAACGTAAAAGTTTCCTTTTTTGATACAATACACATTTATATACACAGACAGTTGGATATGATACGGATGTAGGTGTATATATGCTTATATTTAATAGCAATAACAGTACGTCAACATAAATCTTGCATGCAAGCATGGAAAGGAGAAAAGCAGAAAAAAAGTTCACTCTCGTTTATTCCACTTAACAATTTTCTTGCAATATTATTCAACATATAAGTTATAAAGTTTTTTTTAAAAAGGATTTTTATGCTTTCTTGGTACACAATTTATGCATTTATTGTGGAATAAATTTTAACTTTCATATTCCTTCTCTTTTTTTGTTCTGTTGCATGTAGATGCAAATAAGTGGAAGTAAGAAGTTTTATGGATATTGTGTAATATGATTTGAATTGGAAATATTTGATTTAAGTCCTTTTTCGATAGAAAATTTTGCTTCCAGATATTGAAATTTTTTGCATTAAAATTATGAACATTGGGAATATATGTAAAATTTATAGCCTTAAACTGATCGAAATTTTGAATTCGAATTGTAATAATTTCATATTTTTGTGGATCGGATGGGAATATTGGATTTATCGTATTAAGTGCATTTATTTAAATTTGTGTAAATTTTGTCTTTATGGCTATATTTTGGTAGATCATAAAAAAACTTCTTATTAAGGGGCTACGTGTCAATTTATCCACAATTCCTCATTTTGCTCCTTTCACTAGCCAGACACATCAACCTGGACCAAAGCTTCACATATTTGCCGCATATCTTACAGTTACAGTACCCTTTAGTTACGGTCTGAATAACTTGACCCTAACCAACTTGGCATAGGACGGTTCTATAAGAATGTCAGTTAGATGCAAAAACAGATCAATTGTACAAACTTTATGATAAGGCCAGAAATAGAGTCAGATGAGATGCATTTTGTAAAAAACTAGGCTCCTCATCGGAACATGGTTACAGTCAGATCTCGAAGTCGAGTCGAGTCGACTTCAATCATATCAACTTCGGACTTGCTTCGGGCTTTGGTACCAGCAAGCAAATAGTTAGCAACTTAACTCTATTCCTGACCACTTTCTGCCAATTGCAAAACGCAGACATTTTTTATGAAGACGTTCGTAGCTGCAGATGCTTAAAGATAGATATTGAGCATTATTTCACGAATCTTTTGTTGATTGTAGTTAGAGCTAGAGCCCGCACTAGTTACAACAGTAAAAAAAGAAGCTGCTAGAGCATATATCAAGAGTTCTTTGTGACTGAGACCGAGACTACATGAATATTCTTTGAAGTCTCGGTGTCAAAAAATCTCAAGAGAAGTCTTAGTACCGACTTTACCGCCCTAACAAGCATAGAGCATGATTTTACGGTACAGAAAGGCCATTACGGTACTTAAAAGTATTCTTTTTGCCGCTTATGGCTTAGTAACGCCATAACAGCGCATATTGCCCATCGTAGTTTATTGTGGCCATCGTAGAAAATTAAATACTAATCCGTCCGCAATTTGAGGTCCTAAAACTTCCATTTCAGTAACAACCTCAACTTTCTTATACCTAACATCATTCACTCAAAATAAAATTTAAATCTAATGAAAAAAATAACTCAAGGATATGCAAAACTATTCACATTATCAACATAATATTGAAGGATAATCTTCAGTCACAAGTGCTGTACGCTATCAAGCAAGTAAAACTAGAGCAAAAAAAAATTTTTCAATCAAAATCTCAATTTTCATCTTTTAACGGAGGATAAAGGAAAGATTAACATCAGAATCATGAAAAACAGTTGACATAAAAGCATGAACTTTATGATTATTAAAGGGAAAAAAAATACTTTTTATGTCTGCAGCAACATTCTTAATACGTACACAACATTATACATCTTTTAATGACAATGACAATAATGGTTTGATGATCCATTAAGTAAACATTATTATCTATGTTTTATCGTCATCACATCCGAAGTATATTTTCATGTTTTGTATCTATTCATACATATATTCATTTACCATACATCTAATAATGATAATAATAATGCTCCCTCAGATAAATATGATGGAAAACCATCAAGCATGGAAATGATGCTTTATGATGACTTAAAATTGTTTTTCTTTTTCTTTTTTTTTTCCTTTTTTCATCGTCATTTCCACACTTTTATGATTTACTTGTGTGTGGATCAAAAAGAGGGTAATACACTTGAGATATGTGCTAAAGGTGTTGGGATTTATAAGTTAATTGAGGTTAAAATGGTTGTAGTGATGTTTGTGAGTTGGTCACTTTACAGAACAGCACAACGTGTTTTCTATGGTTTACCGTAACGTCTTAGTATTGAAAATGAGACACGAAGTTGTCCTGATAGCATCGTACTGTATTATGTACCGCTGGGGTTTGAAATAGAATAGATGCAACTTGATATAGTGCTGTGAATCTGTTATTGGGAACAATGGTTCAAATTAAAGCTGTTTTTCATAACGATTTCTATTTCTATATCTAGAACAGCACAGCATAGTTCTCTGGAAACCACTCCTTAGAAAGGTTGATGATTAAGCGTCGTAATGACAAGATCTTAAAAGGTAAACGACGTACATTAAAGCTGGAAGTCAAGATCTATAAAATCCGGTTCCTTTTCAGAATCACTCCCACTCTATTTATCGTCTTTTATGTACCAAGTGTCTTTCAATGACACCAATATGGAAGGACTACGTGCTGACAATTTGGTACAAAACGCGAAATTGTACTAACTTTCCGAATAGCACTACATGTTTGTCTACTTTCAAGCGGAAGATGGGAGCAGCATTCGCAAGGACTAATCGATGGAAGATTACAACTTGCGGAAGTGGCCCAAGTCAGAAGGCGGTAACCTGCGGAGGGGCCATTGTTGGAAGGTCATGATTCAGCGGATATTCGTCGGTTACTTCTACCTGCATACCAGTTCTGACGCGAAGTTGCACTGATAGGAGCTTAACGTCTGATTTTGATCTATCTTCCTCATCGATCCAGTTGTTAAGATCTTATAGGATTCAAATGCTTTTCTACTGTCAAAAACTGCAATAAAGATTAAAAAAATCGTATCATCATCACTTTAATATTCCCATCCCTTGGATTCATCCTTATCATCACAAAAAAATAAGAAACATTCTTTCCTGAAAAGATTTTCTTCCTTTCCTTAAACGGTGAAATGGCATCAGTGGCCTAAATGGTAGAGCGTTGGCCTTACGTGCCAAAGGTCCTGGGTTCAATCCCAGGCCATGTCTAATTTTCGAAGCTCTTTTTCCATTTCACCGTTCTAGTTATGAAGCTCGGTTCGTGTGTTGGGTGGAGTTTTGAGGTCTTTGGCACACAATGTGTCTCCACTGCTAGGTATACAAGGATATACTAGTATTTGGATGACTTTCATTACGAAATCTTGCGCACACGAATTGTAACTAGGTACATTGCAGGGTACATCAGGTCTTATGACGTACTCGTGTCTTTGCAATGTGCAGAGCTTGCAAGTGGTTCGGATCCCACTATAAACTGTAGGTCTAAAGGGTGTGGTACAACAGATTTAAAATCGCAGTGCCTCCAGCTCATAAGGCTGGGCCCTTCAGTCATTATATATATATATATAAATGAAGATGACATTTCATCATCTTTATCTACATCATTTTCCTTTTAATGTTGTTATTTATGATGAAGCAATAAAATGTCTTGAAAGATTTCTCTTGAATTTTATTGCTTCATTTTCTGTCGTTTTTTTAAATGCGAATAAAAAGAGCAAATTAAAATGTTTTCTTAAAATTTGATATGCTTAAGATCTTTTTTTTTTGTTGACAAAAATTTTGATTAAAGAATATTTTAAAAGGATTATTAATTTGTTGTTTTCGAGCATTTAGTTAAGGTAGAATTGACAGAAAGGTGCCTAGCTGCCTATGGGGTGCATCGAAAGGTGATAACCATGATAAAAAAAAATTTTATCAACATCGGTTCATTAAGTTTTGTGTTTGTAATGTTTTAGATGTAATGTTTCAAGTTGATTAGGAAGTCAGTGTCCATAGCTTTCAAAACTAATTTTCTCAACTGCTACACTTCGGTAACATAACAAACCTTAATTCCACATGTAAGCAACCCCTTGTAATGTCCTGAGTAATCAGTGAATTCTTGACATATTGCCAACACTCAATATAATGATTTAGATATCACTTTCTGGTAGGAATCGAACCCTCAAACTCACAAACGAGTTTTTCTGTTATCCGATCTGTTGCCTAACCACTCAACCACAGAGGCCTTAATATTACATTCGCAGATTCGCCTAAAAATACCTCGACATCCAAGATTTCACTCCGCCCTGCCACCATCTCCCTATACCTTAAAGCAGTTGTTCTCAACCTTCTATTTCTGCGGAACATCTTGATGGTAAGTCTCGATCAAAACCGCATACAGCATACGATGCATTATGACCAAGAATTATTGGCAATAACCTAATATGACAAGGCACACAAATTGCCCACCACTGCCTTAAAGATTTCCTAAATTTTAAAGAAAATGTTGATAAAATGTACACAAAATTAATCCGGTTATCATCACAGGAAAATCGTCTTAAATGAAACAGAAAAACCTTTTAAAATGAAAATACTTCTCGTCCTACCTTTCTTAACACAAAAAAATTTAATTTTCCATCTTCATTTTAAATTCAAGATTTACTTATGCAATAGTTTATAGCATATTGTACACCAAGCACTTACCATTGCGTTGAGGGGTCATCTTAAGGAAAAGGAGCATAAAATACATTAAAACAGCTGAAAAAAGAGAAGCAAAAGGAATTATGCAAAAAGCAAAAGGAAACTACACGTTGACACAACTGGCAATGGAGGAAGAAAAAGAAAGAGACGAAAAAGGATCAGATGAGAAAAAAAGCACACAGTTGGTGTGCTTTTGATAGGATTACACAGTATAAAATAACATTCAAGCTGTGATTTGGATTTTTTTGTTCTTCTTATTCGTACATATTGGCAGTGTTGTTGACATGGGCGCCTGGGTGTCTTAAAATTTAGGTACATTGATGTCTGGATGCTTGGCTGACAGACTGACAGGCTGACTGACGCTGACTGACGCTGACTGACGCTGACTGACGCTGACTGACAGGCTAACTGACGCTGACTGACGCTGACTGACGCTGACTGACGCTGACTGACGCTGACTGACGCTGACTGACGCTGACTGACGCTGACTGACGCTGACTGACGCTGACTGACGCTGACTGACGCTGACTGACGCTGACTGACGCTGACTGACGCTGACTGACGCTGACTGACGCTGACTGACGCTGACTGACGCTGACTGACGCTGACTGACGCTGACTGACGCTGACTGACGCTGACTGACGCTGACTGACGCTGACTGACGCTGACTGACGCTGACTGACGCTGACTGACGCTGACTGACGCTGACTGACGCTGACTGACGCTGACTGACGCTGACTGACGCTGACTGACGCTGACTGACAGGCTGACTGACAGGCTGACTGACAGGCTGACTGACAGGCTGACTGACAGGCTGACTGACAGGCTGACCGACAGGCTGACTGACAGGCTGACTGACGCTGACTGACGCTGACTGACAGGCTGACTGACAGGCTGACTGACGCTGACTGACGCTGACTGACGCTGACTGACGCTGACTGACGCTGACTGACAGGCTGACTGACAGGCTGACTGACAGGCTGACTGACAGGCTGACTGACAGGCTGACTGACAGGCTGACTGACGCTGACTGACGCTGACTGACGCTGACTGACGCTGACTGACAGGCTGACTGACAGGCTGACTGACAGGCTGACTGACAGGCTGACTGACAGGCTGACTGACAGGCTGACTGACAGGCTGACTGACAGGCTGACTGACAGGCTGACTGACAGGCTGACTGACGCTGACTGACGCTGACGACGCTGACTGACGCTGACTGACGCTGACTGACGCTGACTGACGCTGACGACAGGCTGACTGACAGGCTGACTGACAGGCTGACTGACAGGCTGACTGACAGGCTGACTGACGCTGACTGACGCTGACTGACGCTGACTGACGCTGACTGACGCTGACTGACGCTGACTGACGCTGACTGACGCTGACTGACAGGCTGACTGACAGGCTGACTGACAGGCTGACTGACAGGCTGACTGACAGGCTGACTGACAGGCTGACTGACAGGCTGACTGACAGGCTGACTGACAGGCTGACTGACAGGCTGACCGACAGGCTGACTGACAGGCTGACTGACAGGCTGACTGACAGGCTGACTGACGCTGACTGACGCTGACTGACGCTGACTGACAGGCTGACTGACAGGCTGACTGACAGGCTGACTGACAGGCTGACTGACGCTGACTGACGCTGACTGACGCTGACTGACGCTGACTGACGCTGACTGACGCTGACTGACGCTGACTGACGCTGACTGACGCTGACTGACGCTGACGACGCTGACTGACGCTGACTGACAGGCTGACTGACAGGCTGACTGACAGGCTGACTGACAGGCTGACTGACAGGCTGACGACGCTGACTGACGCTGACTGACGCTGATTGACGCTGACTGACGCTGACTGACGCTGACTGACGCTGACTGACGCTGACTGACAGGCTGACTGACGCTGACTGACGCTGACTGACGCTGACTGACGCTGACTGACGCTGACTGACGCTGACTGACGCTGACTGACGCTGACTGACGCTGACTGACGCTGACTGACGCTGACTGACGCTGACTGACGCTGACTGACGCTGACTGACGCTGACTGACGCTGACTGACGCTGACTGACGCTGACTGACGCTGACTGACGCTGACTGACGCTGACTGAGGCTGACTGAGGCTGACTGACAGGCTGACTGACAGGCTGACTGACGCTGACTGACGCTGACTGACGCTGACTGACGCTGACTGACGCTGACTGACGCTGACTGACGCTGACTGACGCTGACTGACGCTGACTGACGCTGATTGACGCTGACTGACGCTGACTGACGCTGATTAACGCTTGACTGACGCTGACTGACGCTGACTGACGCTGAATGTTGCTTACTGACGCTGTTTGAGGCTGATTGACGCTGACTGACGCTGACTGACGCTGACTGACGCTTGATAACACTGGATAACACTAGATGATTGCCTGATTACCAGAATATGCATCCAAATAGCCAACCCTGCATGTCTCCTTTTTCCATACCGCCACCACCGCCATAATCCTTTTCTTTATTTTTATTTTCAGCAATATTTCCACTTCAAACGTAAATTTATGATGCAAGTCAAACAATAGAATTGGATTTTTTTTCTGTTCCTTTTTGTGTATTAAAATATATGCGACACATTTTTTCCAAGGATTCCGCATCTACGGTAGATTTAAAACATGCAATAGGAAAAAAAAAGGATGAATGTTGGAGATTCAAAAAGGATTATTTTGACACTCTGTGTGCTTGAAACATAAGGAAATGGAATTATTCGACGTCAACGATTTAACATGATCTGATATCATCATTCTTTCCTGAATATTGTAAGTAAGTAGATATAATACACATTTATGTGGTGGATTTTAGCGGTGTTATTGCTAAATCGAAATAACTTTGACATTCTACTTAAACTTAAATAAATCGTGTGGAATGTGTAAGGGAAAATTTAGCACAATGAAAAAAAGAAAAGCAAATGCTGAATTTGTCAGACGATAGGAAATGACTATTCCGATAATGTTGAGTTACCTATCAGACCTTTTTCTCGACGGTAGACCTCCCTTTCAATTTTATGTAATTTGTGACAATTATTGTTATGTTTCTGAATGCTATGGGTATTATAGGGGGAATGACAGCTTGAATAATGGAGAATTGGAGGCAATGTTGGAAAGAATTACTTATATAAGTCGGAAAAATTTGCAATAAATCTAGTCATTTGAGGAAATGGACAGGGTGTAGCCCGTATGGGCATAAATATGGTATATTCACTTGATTTAGTGTCATGTTGATTTGTTGGCTGGTTGACTGGATGACTGGCTGTCTGTCAGGCTAGTTGACTGGCTGACTGGGTGGCTGGCTGTAATCGCTATTCGGATAGAAGCTACATCAATGACAAATAAGTCAAAAATCTTAAAAAATCCATCAAAACGATGCATCCAGCACCCTACAAAACCATTCAATTTTAGGTCAATCCCAAAAGACTTTTGCTGTTGACATCATAATAAAATATCAAGCCATAATTTTCATAGTCCAAAAATCCTCCTTAATAACAGGACTACTTACAATTCATGTCTTATATAATGATGCATAAATTTCCCTACATTCATTTCCTTCCTCCCCATTCATTTCATTTTTCCTATGCTGCTGCTCAATTTTTCCTGGTCTTGTCCTTTTGTCAGTCACACATACATCACATGGATATTTACATTGAGCATATCTTAGTTCCTTTATTTAGTTAGAGAATGGAACATAAATATGGACTCTTGACATGCAACAGGAAGGAAATGAAGAGAAAAAGAAGCAAGTTCCAAAAAAAATATATAAGAAAAAAAATATTCTAGATAAATGGAATGGTTGAATGAATTCACATTAGTGTCAGATTGTAAAGAAGTGAATGAATGCTAGTAGAGCAAATAAAAGGATGTTCTTCTGTACGTCATTCAAATAGTAATGCTTAGTTTTTTTTTTATTTCTTGAAGGAAATGTTCTCTGATGAATTTGTGCTGAAAAGAAGCTTCTTTTGACTTGAAAATTGCTTTGAGCAGTTCAAATGGACAATTTTGATATTTTTGTTCGAATTGTATGGATTTTTCTAATATATATGGCACTAATTTGCTTAGAATGAGATTTTTCTTTTGAGTTTCAAGGTAGAAATTGATCATTAGTATTTTAGAATCTAAGCAACTAAGTTGAGCATCTAAAGTTGAACCTAATTCCACTTTTCTATTCAAAATTCGAGTCCACTTCAAATTGGGCATTTTTTTCTTGGTAACAAATTTGTCATTTTAATGCTCATTGTGCAATTTAGTGCATTTTAAATGTAGTCCTAGTGTGAATAGAACAGGATGCAATTGGTCGACAGTATGTCTTGTTGTAGAATTGGATTTTCAATCTAAGTTCTCCTTCATCAGTTGTAAGCAACCTTTTTTTCGCCACTGTATACCTTGGTCGAAAACCACGACCGAAACCATACATGACAAAGCAGAAGACGAGACGAAAAGATTCTGGCTTCAAGAGAAATTCGACAAAATTCAGGACCACCCTAGGCTCATTACTCTTCGAAATTTTCACTCTGTCTCTCTTTCGAGATGATCTACTAATCACAGATTATTCCAAGCTCGATAATGTTTAGATACTCTTCAAATGAATGTTCAAGTCCCGCTGCAACCCTAGACACATAATGGCAGGACTTTGGGAGTTTAGAATTCAAAAGAGACAACTTCGTGGAGTTTGAACTCCAAAAAAGGGCTTCTACATTTCTGGACTCCTAAAGCAGTGGAATCTGGACTCCAGTAGAGACACAATCGCACCAGAGCTCGAAGTTTACTCGTATTTTTTATAGAAAAATCGACTCAAGTCGACTCGACTCCAGATTCGAGTCGATTTTGGGTCTGCTTTACACTAAAGTCCTGTCCATTCTTATGCTTTCTGCAAAATCCCGGTCCAGGAAGATTTTTAGGAACCAGGATTTTCCAGGATTTCCCAGCCTCGTTCAGGTCTCGATATTTCGAAGGCATACCAACTCTGACCCAAGCTATCTTTTTGCCCTTAATTTATTAAATTTTACTCCATAATTTTTGTCTTGACTTCTTTTAAAATTTTCCATAATTCAAAATCAATTTCCACCTTAACCATCATCATTGAAATTATAACTCACATCCGACAAAATTATTCACATCAAATATTTAAAACCTACAATTTTCAAAATTTGATTACATCAATTTTCATAAAAATAGACTGAATTTTCCTTACTCAACATATCATTTTATTTGTGACACATGTCAATAAAAATTCATAATAATACACACATAAATATAATGTTACACATTCAAATATTTAAATTTATCGATGCTGAATGAAGATGAGTTCCACAAAATTTCTTCATTCCTTTAAAGTCAACGTAGCTGACATTATTTTATTGTTTGAGAGTAGAATAAGAAAAATATGAGTTATGACATAGAATATTGATCAGATGTGAATCTAGAATTCGAGGATGATACATAAAATACATGGAATAAGATATGGAACAGTAGAATTATATAATGTGACAGGCACGGGCGTTGCCAGAAATTATTTGAGAATAATAGACTAGGGCTGATTTCTTAAGTTACTATGGGCCTAATTGAATCTAAAACTACTCCTGAATGCCTGCATTCTTAAAAATTAAGTACAGTCCTGCCCCACCTGCTGACAATTTTGCAATATAGTTTGTATATTTGAGGCTGTGAACAAAAAATTCCAAAATTAATAAAAAAATCAAAAATTTCCAATAATACCCTAATAGGCAATGAGTATGGTGCCATAGTACAGATCACTACGATACCCAAAAGCGGTCTCGTTGCTAATGTACCCAAACCCACCCTAATTACCTATTACTCACAAAACTCAACTTACTTATTCATCCTCCTCATCAATGCTGGTGCTTTAATGTCTGTTTCCTTTGTGATGTACTTTCTCATACCCAAATAGTAGTTGTGCATGTAATGCTTCCAATTGATATGTTTTGGATCAAAATAAAATTCTTTTTTATCAGTTTCACTCATCGAATCTAAAACATTATTGAAGTTTTTAGCTTGAAATTTATATGGATATGCTGTTGCAAATATTGACTCTTGATAGCCGTCTTCGACTTGCTTTTGTCTTTTAAATGATCTGTAAAGGATATTTAGATGATTAGATTATGTATGTACTGCTTGATGAGGGCAGCCTAATGAGGTAGGGTTGGATATCTCTCAACTGCCCTTCCCCTAAAAGGCTCTCTAAAAGGCTCCCTAAAAGACGCCCTAAAAGGCACCCTTGAAGGTCCCCTAGAAGTTCCCCTAGAAGGCCCTCTAGAAGACCTCCTAGCAGACCTTTGAGCCCAAAACCACAAAATCTTATAAAATGTCATTTATCGACAACATACATAGCTTTCTGTCCTTTAATTTTAGCGACTAAATCATTCAAGTATGCTGGTATGAAATGAGTTAATGCAACATCAATGTGATGACCAATCTTTGTCTTATGCAGTCTTATTTGTGGATACCAAATTGCATTTTCTAAAGAAATTTTAAAATTTAAATTTTTTTTCTTATGAGTAAAATGTAGGGTTTGCGCATAGATGCATAGATGCAAAAAACTGGAGATAACCGCATCTTGGCGAACCCTGGTAAAAGAATTTAACTTACTGGGTGGAATGGTCCTTCCAAAATCTCGTGAATTTTTAAAATAGTCTTTCCAGAGGAGCTGATTTACTGATCCCGTTGCGCTGAAGTATATATATGGATATGTCATAGACGAATTGGTTCTTTTGTCAATTTCACATTTCCAGGGTGCAGCAATAGTCAAGTTTGTTGTCTTGAATGATTAAGAATTAAATTAAAATATGCAAAATAATTAGATAGAGCTCAAAATCGGCTTTAAAATAGGATTTGTCATAACTAGATGCGCAGGCCTGCAAACCTTCAGTTTATGGACAAACCCAACTTTAAATCCATCAACATTCCAGCTCTGATTTGAAAAAATTCAACTTACAAAGTCAACAGGAACAAAGTCAATAGCTGCTGATCTGTTTGGTAAATAAACTGATCGGAATATTCCTTGGGTAGTGTAATAAATGTATCTTGCAGGTCCCTGTTAATTAGAATATTTTATTTTATAAGTAGATTGACTTAAAAAATAAAAATCTACAAACCATCAAACTGTCAATCCATCCAACGTGTGGCTCAGAAACACTGGCGCCAACTAAAAATAATAAAGAAATTAGGTTAGTGGAACAGATCAGATGTTCTCTAAAAGAGGCAATGGGGTTCCCGTGCGCCACAACCAAGAAAGTAAGTAAGAAGTCAGGACAGATTTGGCAACATTCCCTAACAGGCAAAGAGCATGCTTTCATGTTACAAAAAAACCACATTGGTACCTAAAACCGGTCTTTTTGCCTGTTAGGGGTTACTAAAAGCCTTGAGGAATTAAAAAATATTGGTCAATAGCGATTATGTCCTTGGATACACCCACAATGTAAAATGAGTTGTCAAGTCAATTTCGAAAATTGATTTTAAGAAATCCCAAGAATTTTTGATAAATTGATAAGAATTTTGATAAATATAATGCGGGGAAATGAGCCAAAATACCAGAAAATCTGCCTTTTTTGATATAACTCGCACCAATGTACTCATACATGTATGAGTTGGCAACCAACTCCCCCAAATACATTCTTACTACTTATAAACATCACTTACCCATAGATGGCTTAATGATAATTGTTGGTAAATTTTTCTCTCGTTTAACTAAATTTTCAGCTAGACTTTTTGTGAATGTATACGTGTTGACGTGTTTGCCTAAGAAAATTGGGGTTATCTGTAAATTAAAAAATGGATTAAATATTTTAAATCGTTTATACAATGCTTGAAGGGTACAGCCTTATGAGCTGGAGACACTGGGGAATTAACAAACAATTGTACCACATTCTTTAGAAACACAGTTTGTAGTTAGATCTGAACCATTTGCAAGGTTTGCACATTGCAAAAACACAATTACGTCATAAGACCTGATGTACTCTGCAGTGTACCAGTTGCTTAACTAGAATGGTGAAATGGAAAAAGAGCTTCGAAATTAGACATGAACTGGGATTGAACCCAGAATATTTGGCACAAAAGGTCTATGCTCTACTATTTAGGCCACTGATGCCATTTCACAGATTTTAAATCGTATTTAATTCATAATTTTGCTACAAAACGTTCCCTAACAGACGTAGAGGCCGCTTTTAGATTCTGTAGTGCTAGTTCAGCACCATAAAAGCATTCTCTTTACCTGTTAGGGGCTACGGTAAAGATAGAATGTCTAAAATATCCCTATGCTTATTACCTTGTCTAATGTTTCATCTGGTAATCTATTAGCCAATTCAATAATGTCATCGGGATCATATATTGATGGATAAACTTCCTCCTTGACGTTGAGTTCAAACCAGTTCGCAAATGCCGTTGAAATGTGTACAAATGACTGGAATATGAATAAAAAATATTAAAAAAATTGTATTTTAGACAATTGAGTCAATAAAAAACTAGTAACTCGATCACACTAACAGGCAAAGATCACTACGGTACCTAGAAGCGGACTCTTTGCCTGTTCGTTAGATGTCTGGCTGCTCAGATATCGCACGTGACCCCAACAAGCAACGAGACCGCTTTTATGTATCAAAGTCGACTTTCTATACCATGAAAGCAAGCTCATTGTCTATTGAGGTGAGTCCAGCCAGCCATCTTAATATTAAATTCGACACTTACCTGTAAATTCTTCATATCTTTTGCTAAACAAATCAGCTCCCGTACACTCCTCAAATTTGTATTGACAGCAACTTTTAAAGGTTCTGTAAAACTCACAGTCGCAGCCGAATGCATCACAATTGTCACTTTATCCTTCAAAATTTCTTGATCTGTCTTAGAAATTCCCATTTCAAGCATCGCAATATCGCCTTCAATTAATATAATTTTATTCAATGCCTGTGGATTTTGCTCACGCAGCAAATTGAAGACGGGCGATGATGTAATTTCCTCAAATCGTTCATTAATATTTTTGCCTTTTTTTGATCGACACAGCATATAGACATTTTCAATTCCGGGACATGAGCGAAGTAGCTTCTCGACTAGAACTTTACCAATGAAGCCAGTTCCGCCCGTCAGGAAAATGCTTTGTCCATTGTAGAATTCTGGAATTGAAATATTTGCGGCCATTTTTTTTATTCACAAAATATTGGATATAACTATCAAGTAACAATTTCCAAAAATAACTGAAAATTTTTATTTTCAAGCATGAGCTTTTAAACTGAACATTTTTTAATTATTTTCACATTCTTTATCTATGAGCTTAATCCTTACTTTTTTTAAAACAGGCCGTTATCTTTAAAGCTATATTTAAAAAAAAATTGATTAAAAATTTTCTTATTTTTGGTTTTTTGTCCTTTTTTTAAAAAAAGATCCAAGCTGATAACGGGTTTTTTTTAAAGTCATACGTCAAACTTGGCAGATAATTTTTTTGGTATTTTTGGATCTTTATTTTTAAAAAAACATTTGCTAATTTCAGCTTTTTTGATAACTGGGTTTTTTTGTTACGCGTTAAACTGTGAAGCTCTGGAGACTTAACAATTTTGAGAATTAGTTATCTGAGCCGTACTCAAATGATGTTGCGGTAGGTTTGGGTGTAAAACTTTTTCAATTTTCTAGGGGTTTTCTAAAAAAAAGTCTCAAAATCTCACCTCATTTCTACATTTTAGGAATCATTACACAAGTATTTCATAACCTCTCCAAAAATTGTCCCAGGTATGGAACATACAGAGTTGACAGGTCTCAATAAAGCCTTCATCTCTTCAAGCTCTGAAATCTAATGGCTTTCTTATATCACGGGGAGAACTGAGCTTTAAGAAAATTAGAGGCCAGTTAACATGGAGACGATCATCAACTAGCGGTCTTTAGAGAAAGTGGGAAAGATTTTGTTGTGCTCCAAACGGAATATGCATAAGACGTTGATCAAAATAATTGTATTGTATTGATCTAAGACCTAGAACACAAAAGTTACCGATGAAGAGGAACTTGGTGTCTTCGAGAGATGTATATTGATAACGATTTATGGTCCCATTAAAGATGGCGAGGAATTTAGAATCAGATAAATAAAGACAGAACCAGCTTCCGACGAACTTTAAATGCGGTAATGGACCCTTGTGCACCTTCAAAAAGGAACCAAGGAAGTGAGTAAGTTGTTTTGTTTACTAGCAATGGAATTAAATGAAGCTAGACTTTTATTACTGAATATTTCGCCTAAAATGTAGTCCACCAACTGAACAGCATGCATGCGAAAATTCCTTAAGCACACAAAGTTAAATATTGTCTTTACAGAAATTACAAGCAACACAAGAAAGTTCCAAAAAGAGAGCAAAAAAAGCTCAATTGGGGTAAAGGCAAACGGTTAATGGTAAATGTACGTATGAATGTTCAAGTTCCATTTTTAGAATAAATTATTTATGATTGCTAGGGCAATTTTCGCCATTTCCCATGTGAGCAGGCATCATTGAATCGTAAAGAATTCATGAAGGAAATCAGACCCTTTTTTTTCGGTATAATATGACTTTTTGTGAAATTAAAGGAAGCTTATTGCACGAATTGAAACGGAAATCGTGATTTCTGTTGGGAATTTAACTCATGTTGTCGTGCTTTATTAAATTGATTTATCCAATTAAAGAAGAACCTCATTTTTGAAGATTATTTTCTTCCACATGTTGGTTGATGGATGTTATACATAAATATGTTTTGATGCTGAATTTTTTGTTATGCTTCGTAGAACTTTTTCTGGATGATTTTCATATTTGAATGACAGGATTTGGAATTAAGATGAGGATTATTTCTGGATGGGTTAATTTCAATGAAGGATGGAAATAAATTTTTTGTGTGTATCTTTAAGGCTTATCAATCATATCTCTGGAAGGCATATTGCTGAGAAAAAGCGGAGCATCTGGCACAAGATTGGAGTCATGCCCACCTGACGCTGGATTTTTTATTATATCTACTAAGGGCGTAGTCAGAAAAAGTTAGAGAGACAAGGGAAGGTGTGGGTATATTTGAGACTTCTACTCCTAAATACGTTCTAATATATCATACCCCAACCAACCCAAACTTACTACTCATCTGATTTGATCTGACTCACTTGATCAAATCACAGTGCCGAATCACAAAGCTTGTGCAAATTCTCAGTTGTGACATCTAACTAGCATTTCGTCATCATCATCCTACCTGATGTTGCTTTTGGAGCACCATGATGCCTTTTTCTTTGTGGATTCCAGCCAAGGGCAGTATACCAAGCTTGAGTTGAGCTTGAGCTTGCTCTACCAGCTCCAACACTGTTCCAATATCTATCAAACCCAATCAACCCCTTTCTTCCCATACACTCCTTCCACCCCAAACACACCATTCTGTCCTAAATAAGCTCCAATATCTAAGCCATGTGCTTTCCAGGATCAACCATCAACAGGAAAATAGACATCAATTCTCCTGATAATTTTGTTGAAAATTCTTGTAAAAATTCCTAATCTACATCTCAATATCTACGCAACATATCAAATAATATTCATGATATACTTCAAATAAACATCCCGTTTTACTCTCTAAAAAAATTTCTTTATTCATCCCACATGCAGGCATGAAAAGAAGCAAAAAAACTCAATGTTTACAGCCCTTTGGGAAATTCCAATCTCAAAAAACCCTTAAGATTCAATTGAAAAAAAAAAGTTCAAGAATGTGCTGCCTCAAGACTGAAACATGATCTTGACCTTGAACAACAATAAAAGAAAGTTTTTTGTATTCAAAATCAACTTGAATGTCATAGACATCCATGAAAGTTTTTTTCATGTGCTAGACACTCATAAATACTATAGTATAAATCAGAGTTGCAAAACAGGTGCCAAAAACCGTACAAATTCTTGATAATTTGTATGGTTTTGGAGGAAAAACCATATAAATTATCAATAATTTGTACGGTTTTTGCCTGTCACAGCCACCTGTTTTGCAACTCTGGTTTGACAGGTAAAAACTGTACAAATTCTTGATAATTTGTATGGTTTTCCCTACAAAACCATACAAATTATCAAGAATTTGTATGGTTTTTTCCTGTCACATGCACCTTTATACCAACTCTGGTATAAATCTCTACTTTTCTTTCCTATTCTTATCAATGTGTTATTATTAAGTTGTTATGCAAGCACTTTACACAAGCCTTCGGTCGATGAAAGACGATGGCATGTTAGAAAGACATCTTTGTTCTTACTCGTTTCAATAAATCAGCATTAAAAAGGTTTTCTCCTCCGCAAAAGATTTATTGCCTCTTTTATCACTTTAATTATTGGAAAACTTTGCTTTTTCTCATAATTTTCTTGCCTTTTCTTTCTTTGTGTTGCTTGCTTGGAATTTTCTCTATGAAGATGCAATGCACACTGACTGTATAGACATGAGCGGAGATGGAGGAAGAGGATTAGAAAGTTTTTTGAGGCTTTAAGATATGGGAAAAATATTTATACTGTGTAAGGAGGAAGGAAATTCAAAAGTCATCATTGAGATGAAAATTTTGTCATAAGGAATCGGGGTTGGAATTGGAGGTTGAATTGATTTGAAGTAAACTGATTGATTTTTGAGTATAATTTAGTTGATTTTATTCAGAATTGATAATCTGAATTCAAGAATAAAACTGAGCAACACTGAACAAAACTGAGCAACATTGAGCAACTTTTGTCAAGTTTTCAATAGAAATGAGCAAATTTTGAGTAGAATTTAGAAGGTTTGAAATTTAACATTTTTGATCAAAAAGGTTTTGCTAGAATTGAGCAAATTTGAGCATTTTTGATTGAATTTGAGCAACATTCAGCAAGATTTGGCTAAAACTGAGCAAATTTGAACATTTTTGATTGAAATTGAGCAACATTCAGCAAGATTTGACTAAAATTGAGCAAATTTGAAAAAATTTTGATTGAAATTGGGCAACATTCAACAAGATTTGGCCAGAATTAAGCAAAACTGAACAATTTTGATTAAAATTGAGCTCAATATTCAGCTTATAAGTGCTTCCAACACTGCATTACAAGTGTAAGCATTTAAGCAATAAACTGTGGTTTTAAAAAGTTAGATTGAAGTCTTCCTTCCGTAAAGGAAAGTTTTATGTGTCTCCATAAAACTTTAAATCGAATTCTGTAAGATTTGAAATGTTTCACAAGAAAAAAGACACAGAATAAGAAGGAAATGAAGGAAATTTAATTTTCCGCAATTTTGGGGAAAGCCTTATAGCTTTATTTCGTATCATAAAATTTTTCATTCATTGAGTACTTGCTGCACCTTATAAGATTATAAAAATTAATTTCCAATTACATTGTCAATAAAAGAGTATCTTATAGCTGCTGAATATAAGTAGCAATAACAAATATCATCGCATAAAAGTAAGATGTTATATTGAATGAGTACCACAGTCAGTTTTATTGTTACAGTCGACTATTAAATTCCACTCTTATCAAATTTCAATCTTACATTATGGTATCAGGCTTTCTTTTTTAAGCTGTGCCGATTACATGCTTTTTGGATAAGAATGTACAGAACATTTGAATGTAAATTGGAACATGGAATGTTGAGTATGAAAATTGGGGACATTATGCGCTTTTAGTAGAGGGAGAGGATGGAAAGAGGATGGAGAGAGGATGGAATAAGGACGGAGAGAGGATGGAATAAGGACGGAGAGAGGAGGATGGAGAGAGGATGGAGAGGATGGAGAGAGGATGGAGAGGAGGGAGAGAGGATGGAGAGAGGATGGAGAGAGGATGGAGAGGATGGAGAGGAGGGAGAGAGGATGGAGAGGAGGGAGAGAGGATGGAGAGGAGGGAGAGAGGATGGAGAGGAGGGAGAGAGGATGGAGAGGAGGGAGAGAGGATGGAGAGGAGGGAGAGAGGAGGGAGAGAGGATGGAGAGGAGGGAGAGAGGATGGAGAGGAGGGAGAGAGGATGGAGAGGAGGGAGAGAGGAGGGAGAGAGGGAGGGAGAGGCGGGAGAGAGGATGGGGGAGAGGCGGGAGAGAGGAGGGAGAGGAGGGAGAGAGGATGGAGAGGAGGGAGAGAGGATGGAGAGGAGAGAGAGAGGATGGATAGGAGGGAGAGAGGAGGGAGAGAGGAGGGAGAGGCGGGAGAGAGGGGGGAGGAGGAGGGAGGAGAGGAGGGAGAGGAGAGAGAGGAGGCACTGATACCAAATCACCTCAATCCAATTTGTAATTCCAATTTTTTCCTGAAAAAATAAAAGAAAATCAACTAAATTTCTCACAACATCAAAATAACCCAACAAAAAATTCCAAAAGATCAATCCAACTAATCCAAAACACCTTAAACAATCCACTTATTTCTCTCAAAAGCAGCTCGTCAAAAGAAAATCTTTTCATTTAATCAGAAAACGATTGAGATAAAAGAAGCAGTCATGAAAGAAAGCTCAAAAAGCATTGACGATAAAAAAAAACGAAAAATTCGTTGTTTATACTTCCAGACAGCATTATGTCTATCGATTTTCACTAAAATACTTTTTATCTGTTATCTTCAAAAACATGCAGAAACACACACAAAAAAAAGGGAAAATTATGAGGAAAAATGAAAAGTTTAATTTTTTGTTGTTGCTGTTGATGTTGTTCATGTGCTTCTGTTTGCTAGATGAAGAAGAAGTTATATCATGAAGTATACAAATAATAATTTTCTTCTTAATATTAAATTTTATGTGCATGCTTTCAAACTTCTATTCATTTTCTTTCAAATTCTCTTTTTTTTGTGTGTGCTGTGATGGAATTTTTGGGTACATGCTGGAGTGGTTTGGTCATTATGTCTGTCTGGTTAGTATTTGTATTGGAAATTCAGTGTACTTGCTTGCATTGCTTTGTTGTTCTGTCAGATCTATTGTTTTGCTTCCACAGACGATGCCTGCATATGCTTGAAGTTGGCTCTGTTGCTGGCAATTGCTTGTCAATTTTCTGTACCATACTGCTTTTATCAACAGTCTTTCATCATCCAATTGTCTGCATATTCTCTTACTGAGCCTCCTGTCTCTATGGATCCAAATTCCCACCCTTGTTTTAT